>NC_044058.1:472500-760000 GCF_902167405.1 Gadus morhua
GCGCACCGGCTAGGGTATGGGTGGGGGTGGGGTGGGGCCGACGAGAGCGAGACAGGATACAAATTATTTGTGGGCCTGAAATAGATGAAAGGAAAAGGTGTAAGGGTGTTGGAGGGAGCATTCAGATCAAGCCTGGGATGGCGAGAAAGGCCAACGCCACTGGAAGGCCTCATTAAGCGCCGTCTAGTGTGGTTCATAGTGGTTCCCCTGATTGGCCACGCTTGGTCTGACCAGGCCATGTTCTATCCTGTCTTAACAACACAGGGAGAGAGGGGGGAATGCTGATGGCCTGCATGATGGTTAACACACCCAGTCTCACAAATACCCTTACACACCCCAACAACCACACCCACACTTTTCTGTGTGTGTGCGTGTGTGTGTGTGTGTCTGTGTGTGTGTGTGTGTGTGTGTGTGTGTGTGGTTGTGGGGGTGTGTGACTGAAGACGGGAGAGATAGGAGAAAGTCAGAGGAGAGATAGATGGGCCAGGTAAATAGGGGTGTCAAGGCAGCGTGATGGAATGAGGAGGAGAATTCATCCTGTGTTTCCCTTCGCCTCTTTCCCTCTGCTGACAGCATCCTGAAATAGGACGCACAGCCTTATGTGTGTGTGTGTCTGTGCCTGTGTATTTGTTTCTGTGTTTATAGGTGTGATGTCTGTGTGTGTGTGTTTCTTGTGCATTTCTTTTTGCATCCCTCTCATTGTATGTGTGTGTGTGTATGTGTTTTCATAAAAGCATGTATGTATGTGTGGATACGTGTAAGGTCATTTGCATGCATATTTTCATATGATTGTGTGTGTGTGTGTGTGTGTGTGTGTGTGTGTGTGTGCGATTATGCGCTGCTCATTTCTACATTGTATTTGCATCTCACTATAATGTGTGTGTGCTTGTTTATGGTGTAGTGTACCCCTCAAACCCTGAATCCTGGGCGTTGAGGCGTAGGCGTCCAATTGGGAGCTCCGATTCGGGGAGGGAGATAATAGCGGGGCAGAGAGGAGGCCGCCCTGCGAAGATCATGAAACTCCTATCTCCTTTAATGTTCACAACTGGAATCCCATCAGGTTACTGTCAGTACGGCCTTACGCGACCCTTCTGGGGCAGCTCTGATCCCTCTGTGAGTAGCCGCACACCTTGGGGGGGTCCCTGCTTAAGTGTGCTGGAAACAATGCGATTAATGAACGGCTGTTTGTTGCCAAACCACCACCTGGAAGTATGAGCATTAGTTGTTCCCCTGGTTGATGTTCCCGCTGTTGTTCCCGCTGGAGAAGACATCCGAGGAGCCTCTCGATAACAACGTGTTCTCTAGGCAGATGTAACGGCCTGTACTTACAACACAAACACCCTCATTCAGACCAATTTAGTGGAACAAAACACACATCATCACAGTGACAGATATGCTTTCCTTTAAACGTGAACAATGTAAACACCAGGACGTCGTCATGATGGATTTGGTTATTTTCTTTGATGGTCCCCAGAATGCCGTACGGCTCGAGCATACACTATTTGTATTTTTTGCTTTGCCACATAGATAGCTGAATGCAGGGGTTCTGTTTCCAATGTGCTGCCTTGGTGTGGATGTAATTCAAATTATTAAGTCCTGCAGACATTAATACCGAGCCACAAATTAAATTGTCTTGATGAAATGACACATCGATAAGGATATCTGCTTCTCTCTTTCTCTTTAACCTCTCAACCCTTTTTACTTGAAGTACCCTTTTTAAACTTTTTTCTTAAGCTTTTTTTTTTCAATTTGCCATCCTTCTCTTTCCCTCTCTCCTCTCTATCTTCTCTCTAGCTGATGACTGAGTAGAGACCAGTCACCAGAAAACTGTAATACAACACACACCCCCATGGGTTTTTCTATCTCTCTCTTTCGTGTATCGTCTTCATATGTCCAACTTCGTGTCGTGTAGCCACTCCCTCGTCTCAGGTCCCACTTGGAAGAGGCCCTCCTCTGAGGGTGGTCTATGCCGGGGACAGGTGGTGATGATGTGGTCGGCAGTCTGCTCAGGCTCCCCGCACTCACACGCTGCACTGTCTGTTAGGCCCCACTTCTTCATGGACGCTTTGAAGCAGCCAACCCCTGTGCGAAGGCGGTTCAGGAGGGTCCATTGCCGGCGAGGTAGATCTTCTCCCTCAACGCCACCTCCAGGATCCTGGATGTAATGGTGTAGGCGTGTCTGTCCTGCTGACTCCCACTCCTGCTTCCATGCCGCTGCCAGCCAGGCTTTGGTTGTCAAATCCTCCGGGATGGAAATAAGCATCTCTTGTGCGGCCTGATTGTATGGGTGGCGGGACTTGAGTCTGCTTGGAGGTGTTGCCATGGTGGTGGTTTCATGGAGGAGGTGCCAGCTGTGTTCCTGGGCTTTCCTTGCCAGGGCGAGGGTAGCGGCCTCTCGCCGTAGGCCGGCTGGCGCTATTCCTGCTAGGACTGGCAGGTAGAACACGGGGTTGGGTTTCAGGCAGCCACTTATGATCCGGAGGGCATTGTTGATGGCCGTATCGACCTTCTTGGCATGTGGGCTTCTACTCCAGGTTGGGGCACAGTACTCAGCTGCAGAGAATACGAGGGCTTGTGTGGAGATACGTAGAACCTTGGCCGAGGCCCCCCAGGTTGTACCAGCTAGGCGCCGGATGAGTGAGACCCTTGCTGTTACTTTAGCCCTCACTTCATCCAAATGCTGTTTGTAGGACAGTGTCCTGTCCAAGCGTACCCCCAGGTACTTTGGGGCCTGCTGGAACTCCAGGGGTTTGTTGTCCACTGAGATCTCCAGCTCCCTTCTTGCTTCCCTGTTGCAGAGGTGGAATGCTGCTGATACAGTCTTTCCCTTACTGAGCTGCAGTCGCCAGCTTCAAAGGTAGGCAGCCAGGACGTCCATGTCCTGATTGAGACCCTCTTCAACCGCCTTCCATGTGGGCCGGTGTAGCATGATGGCTAGATCATCCGCGTATCCATACCTTCTAGATGTCGTCACCGGTAGGTCAAAGATGTAGATGTTGAAGAGCATCGGTGAGAGGACAGACCCTTGTGGGACCCCGTTTCTCAGCCTCCTGAGCCTGCTGCGCTGGCCATCACTGGTCTGGAGAATGAAGCTGCGGTTTGACAGCATCTCCATGATGAAGTTGACCATATGACGGTCCGGGATTGTTCTCAGCAGCTTCAGGTGGAGTCCGCGGTGCCAGACAGTGTCGTAAGCAGCAGTCAGGTCCAGTAGTACCACCCCAGCTTTGGTTTTGGCCTGGAAGCTGTCCTCGAGATCTTGTGTGAGAAGGGTTACCTGGTCCACTGTAGACCTGCCCCGGCGGAAGCCAGCCTGTTCCCTCGGTAGCTGTGAGTCAACTACTGGCTCAATTCGGCTGTGTATCATCCTCTCCAGGATTTTAAAAGGGACGCACAGCAACGAGATTGGTCTGTAGGACTTGGGGTCATCCGCAGGTTTGTTGGGTTTCAAGAGGGCTATGACAGCGGCCCGTCGCCATGCCCTTGGGAGCTTGGACCTCCGGAGGCACGCAGAGAAGAAAGCACACAGCCAGGCGGATGTTATTTCGCTCTGGTGGATCACAAACTCTGGGTGGATGTTGTCGGAGCCTGGTGCCTTGCCTTGTTTGAGTTTGGCCATAGCGTCCTTGAGCTCAGCTGGTGTGAAATCTCCTGACAGGTTGGCATTGACACTGGCCGCCCTAGAGAGACTGGATACCTCGTGGGATGTTGAGCGGGCAAACTCTTTGTCTGCGTCTGGGAAGCGGCCATTTTTCAGGAGTTGGGCTGCGATGGCGTTTGCTGTCACAGGGCACTTGGGAGGCGGTGTACTTCTTCCTGAGAGCTGGTTTATGGTCTGCCACGCTTTATGGCTGGAGTGGGTAAAGTCAATCGACTCGACGACCTCTGTCCATCTAGCCCTGCGAGTGGCGTCCAGCTTCTCAAGCAGTGCCGTTGCTGTCGCATCCATTTCAGCTCTTGAGCTAGCCTGCTGGTGGGCTCGCAGGAGATGGTTGCACTCCTCATTCCAACCCGGGATGTAGTTTGCATTGTAGCCTCGTGGTATGGTTTTCTTCGCTGCCCCTGTCAGCACTTCACAGTAGGCTGCATATGCAGCATCCACATTAGGAGTGTCTGGGTCCGGGAGGGTGACAGATCTTCTCTCTGTGTCAACAGAAAAAGCATGCCAGTTGGCCTTCTGGAAATTCCATCTTTTGACAGGCTTCCCTGCGACCGGCTGCACCAGTGATGGTATTCTGATGACAGACGGTCGGTGGTGTGATCGGGGGAACCTGTCAATGACCCTTCTCTCTGGCATCGGGTCCTTACTGTGGAACACAGCAAAGGCGAGGTCTGGGTTGGTGAAGGTGTTCCATCTGGAGGAGTAGAAGCTTGGTGGCTCTTTGGGGTCAAACAGGAGATGGGCGTTGGCATTGGAGGCCCACTCGCTCAGCGTCTCCCCATCCGGTGTTGTGTGGGAGTATCCCCAGTCGGTGTGCTGGCAGTTGAAATCCCCGGCGTAGATGGCGGGTGCCGGGGTAATTGGGAGGGCGGATGTGGACAGTACAGATGGTGGGGGCTTGTACACGTTCACAACCGTTGTTGTCTGTATCCTCGTGGACATCCACTCGAGACTAGCGCCTGGAGGGGATTGGCCTGTGGCTGTCCAGCTGAGGTCAGACCTGACAAAGGTGGCCATCCCGTGCTGCCTGCTGAGGATGGAGCCGGCGAGGTGGAACCCGGGCAACCTGAGAAAGTCTGCTTTTCCACAGTGCGTCTCCTGAAGGAGGACGGCCGCGACTTCATGGGAGTCGGCGAGGTGGCGTATGATGTCCAGTTTGGCGGTGGTGAGGCCCTCGACATTTAGCTGGAGCACTGCCAGGCCCTGGCGCTCGATGGTCGGGATGGCTGCCCGCCCTGACGTGAGCTTGCGTCCCCCCGGCCTCTTGCGCCCTGATCTGACAGCGTGACGATTGGGTGGCGACATTAGTTTCATGAGCTGGTCTTGCACCATATCTCATTACTTGCAGGGGAGGCCGCGTGGAGGCTGTCGTCTTCTCCCATATAATTCTCCCCTAGTTTTTCTATAATTCCACTGCAATCCATTACTTTCCAAACACACAGTGGAACAGACCACACGCCTTCCACTGATGAGACTGTTCATAGCAATTAGTTTAAGTGTTGAGAATGTCTGCATGCACACACTTTGTGTTTGCGTGTGGTTTTGTGAGTGTATGCATGGTCTCTCTCTCTCTCTCTCTCTCTCTCTCTCTCTCTCTCTCTCTCTCTCTCTCTCTCTCTCTCTCTCTCTCTCTCTCTCTCTATATATTTCTCTCTTTGTTTGTGTTGGGGTTGTTGTGTGTATGTCGGCAAGGCTTGGCAGAAGTGGTGTGTGTGTGTGTGTGTGTGTGTGTGTGTGTGTGTGTGTGTGTGTGTGTGTGTGTGTGTGTGTGTGTGTGTGTGTGTGTGTATTGGGTACAGAGTTCATAGAATGGTAGATCTGTGTAACCATCTTATCTCCAGTATCTGCTCTCCTCTTTGCAGTGAACAGGACTTTTCCTCTCGATTAAAAATAAATGTCCTCCCTTATGCTCCCTGTCACTTCTCACTACTCTAACTTTCCTATCTCTCTCTCTCTCTCTCTTTCTCTCTCTCCTCCAATTACTTTCCCTCTCTCTCTACCTTACTGTCTCTCACTCTCTTTCTTTCCCACTCCTTCTTTCCCCTGTTTCTTTCCCTTTCTTTCTTGCTCTCTTTCTCTCTTTCTCCCTTGCCCTCTTTCACTCTCTCGCTTTCTCTCCCTTTCTCTCTCTCTTGCTTTCCTTCTCTCTCTCTTCTTCTTTCACTGTTTCCTCCATTTTATTTTTTTTCCACACACACACAAACACACACACACACACACGCACAAACGCAACAGGATCTTTTCTCTTTCTGCACAAATTTCATCAAAGGCCTCCTCCCAGGTAACACCAACCCAGATCTCATTAAGGGCTTCTAAGCTCTACTTCTGGAAGTGTGCAGACACACACACACACATACACACATACTCACACACACAAGCCTCACATGCACATGCACACATGCTTGCAGATGCGTGTGTGTGTGTGTGTGTGTCCATCTCTGTCCTGTCCGATCGTACATTAACCCAGGGTCTTACCGTCTCCGACACCCCATTAACACCCATTACATCTTATTACCATCCCATTGCTCGTTATCACGGCTGCCGGATCACACTTCCTAAACTGACTGAGCATTCAGCTGCCGTCTGTCAAGCCCCAAACCCTCCGCCCCCTCACTCTCTAAACAACCAATGTGTGTGTCCCCACAACGCCAGCCACCGCAGCACTTCTGTAGCAGCTGCTACAAGACCCCAGACTCAGCTGACACAACGTCGATCCGAGTCAACGTCGATTGATCCGATCCAAAGAAGGGCTCACGGGTCAGACTGATCCCCCCCGAGGCACCTCCGTGGGGCGGGAGGAGGGGAGGGCAGGGAGGGGAGGGATAGAAAGGAGGGGAGGGAGGGGAGGGGTGGGAGGGCAGCTCTTATTAAACATGTCAGAGGGAAAGATTCAGCAGCGTGTGGTAACACATGGATGAATTATGGATTCACCACCGCCAGGGCTTCTGTACCACAGTGGGATTTGATGTCAGCGGGGTTTAGAGGGAGTGCCATCCGATAGAGAGACACCGTGAGAGAGATAGACAGAGGGGGATGGGCGTGGAGAGGAAGATGAAAAATCAGAGAATGGAAATTTCTGGAAGAAAGAGAAGCCATTTGACAGGATTTGTGGAGTCCTGTTTTTTTCCATCTACATATCATACACTTGGAAACGGAAAAATATATACTTTAGATGCTGAGGCAGACTACAATGTAGAACTAGGCTGCTCAATGTAGAACACACCACATAGTAATGTTGATGCCATGCATTGTTGTTAAGCACTTGACAACCATCAATAATAAAGTAATGAAAAAAGATCTCCACCTGTTCTGGTATTCCGATAGCAGTCCTGTAATCAGTCAAGATACTTTAGAGATACGTGCCTGCGCAGCCCTTGTGCTGTTACTCCAATATTTATTGAATAATGTGATTGTCCTCACTTAGTTAGTCGCTTCGGTGAAGTGGTCCACTTAAGTACTACTGAATGTAAATGCTTGAATATTAATTACCAATGTGAGTACTGTGATTTTATCTTTAAAGTGTAAATTCGTTCATTAACCAATTAGGACATTATCATGTTACATGCTCCAGACTGCAACATCCTTTTCAGGGTTCTTACCAAAGATTATTGCTCTGCATATTCTAATTAGGAACTCTATTAAGCTTAATGTTCTACTGTGCTCTGTTTAGGTGTGTGTGCTATGTGGCTGCTTATAGGGGTGTATATTTGGGAGAGGAAGACAGCCCGACAGAGGCAGAGAAATAAGATAGAAGGGAATGAGAAAGTGTGTGTGTGTGTGTGTGTGTGTGTGTGTGTGTGTGTGTGTATGTGTGTGTGTGAGTGTGTGTGTGTGTGTGTGTGTGTGTGTGTGTGTGTGTGTGTGTGTGTGTGTGTGTGTGTGTGTGTGTGTGTGTGCAAGTAATGTTTGTAACAAGAAAAGATTGGATCAGTCCCATTAACTTTACAGGCCCTTCATTGGCACCAGCAGAGCAAGGGTCACGACGGAGACGCCACTGTAAATCTAAAAAAAGACCAGCACATGATGGAGAAGGGGAGAGCTAGAGAAATAAAGAGAGAGAAGGAGGATGGAAAGTGAGAGAGCGGGCAAGATTGACACAGAGAGGGAGAGAGAGAGAGAGAGAGAGCGAAAGAGAGAGGGCAAGATTTAACATAGAGAGAGAGACAGGGAGAGAGAGAGAGAGAGAGAGAGACAGACACTGCCAAAATCACAGGGAAGTGCACAACTTGCAGTCTTGTGTTTGAGTCAGAGAGACGCCTGGACAAGTTTCCGTAGCGCAATGGCTATAGCTGCCAGCCGTCCAGCTGGACTTTACAGTCCTGCGTAACTCATTTAATGACTCAACCAAAAAGGGGGGCTTGGCCATACCCAGATAGCAAATCATTTTGGCTTTGTTTAGGCATACATTTGGCCTCTTTGGGCTTGTTTTGGCAAATGATATAGCTCCTCTAAGATGTTTGGGTGACCTGTGGCTTAATGATCTGCCATAATAAATAATGGGCGCCAAGTAATTCTGGCTGAGTTATGGCTTATATCTGGTTAACCAGCCGACAAGGTGATGAGCGGGACTGCATCTCATGACTTCGGGTGCGCTTATGGCTTATGTCTGCTTAACCAGCCGACAAGGTGATGAGCGAGACTGCTTTTCATGACTTACGGGTGCGCTTTGGCATCTATCCGGCTTGCCATAAGGCTGCGCCAAGAGCGGGAATTTCGAAGATCCATGCCCAGAGAAGAGCCCCCCAACATCAGTCTGCCGGCGTGATAACTTAAGGTAAGTTGCATAGCCTACATTTATTCTCTTCCTAAGAAAATGTTTTGTTATTGCTCATATCAAGTCACTCATAGTCGTTTTATCTGTTTGAAACGCCCTAGTCATACACTCCACGTTACATTTAATAGCTTATACTGTACGTTAGAGCGTCTGCTGAATGACAAAATGTATGTAGATCTATGATTGGATATAGAGAAGGCAAATGAAGCGAGCCGATCATTATTTCCTTTCTAGCTAGAATATATTGTAGCCTATTTCTCGTGGATAATACGCCTTGCAATTAACGTGTATAAAGGTGTTTTAGATAAGGCTACGGTACGCTATGGTAAATCCCGAGTCTATCCGCGCTACCTTCGAAACCTATGTCGATTAAAGTCGAGCAGGCTAGGCTAATAAGCGGGTATGCACTATACCGGTGGGGCCGTGGGAAATATGCAGAGACAATTAAAATATGTGCATAATAAATAACCCCAACCATAAAGTTGCAAATCCGTTGGCCCAACTTGCTTCTAACTCCTGGTTTAAGGATCTTGCTCTCTTGGCAGTCCGCCAATCTCTTTAATAAAGCGACGATACCTGTCATTGCGAGCAACGCTAACGCACTTGTTGATGAGCCCATTCACAATCACATTTTGCTACGCCAATTTGTAGGCTAGAACTACGCAGTATACGTCCTTGCGTTGCTTGATGGGCGACACTCGCTTCTGCGTAGCTTTTGTTGACTACGAACTCCAAATGTGGCTGGAAGAGAAGATTTTGTTTGTTTGTTAGTTTGTTTATTATGTAACCCTCATGAAATTAGGGCTACTAATCTCAGGTGTAGTTATATTTATTGCCTAAAGTGGGCGCACTAAGCGTGCCGTTCAAGGGAACTCCCCACGAATTAGAAACCCTTTTTCCTCGCAATATTTCCCATGAAACGTGTTGAAAGAAGCTCCTAGATTTCGGTATGAAATAACAGCTAAAAAACACTCAAAATATTATCATAGTTTACATGCAATTATACTAATAAGGTTAATTTCCAACTAGACGACCAACTTGAGAGTGTCAACTGAAGTGATTGCAATAGAATATCTGACACGGGAAACTCTGATTGGTTTTATGTGCACACTAGAAGAATCAGAACCCGGTGAATCTGAATGCTGAGATGGCGAGCTAAACCCGGTTTGTGGAAGCAGTGTGGCCAACTGTATGATCCAGAACAAACCTGATTCGCTTATCAAGAAGACATCAGACCCCAGTCCTGCCCGTCAGGTAGACAGGTAGTAAGATAGAGGTAGAGTACACATAAGGACCCGGAACTCGCGGAACCTTCAAGCATACCCCATTTCATTGGACT
Source organism: Gadus morhua (assembly GCF_902167405.1). Lineage (NCBI taxonomy): Eukaryota > Metazoa > Chordata > Actinopteri > Gadiformes > Gadidae > Gadus > Gadus morhua. The sequence continues at coordinate 482,275 of NC_044058.1, forward strand.
AAATGGACTATATCCTGGAACATTACACACACTGAAAGGATTGACGATTTCCATTTCTCTTCTTTTTTTTATTTTTCATTGATTTATATTGTGGTTGTTGCATTCATCGCTTTATATTGTGGTTGTTGCATGACCGATTGTGAAGCAATAAACTGGTAATTTGTTCAACTTGTTCTATTTGGTTCTTGGGCTGCCTCTCCTTCGAATCTAGGTAGATATTTAGTGTTTTGTTCCAGTACTGGCCCCAGACAAGCGCTACAATTAGTTGTATTATTATATTATATATTTATTATTATTAGTAACTATTATGAGTTTAATCGTTCTTTAAATATTCTATCCAATGAATGTACATTAGAATATCAGTATAATTTCTCTGGATGTTACCGAACTCTGCTTGGATGTTTTAAAGTAGGTGCTCAGCTCTTGCCAAAAACTTGAAAAACTGCTTGATCGAATACTTGGAATGACGCAAGGGACAACTCAAATTCTCTGCCTTTTCCTCTTTATTTAGAAGTGAAGTGCATATAGCATAGTGTAGTTAGGTTGTTAGTTTGAAAACCTTCAAACATAAATCACAAGAAAAAAGAGACATTGCATTATTATCAAATATGTTTCAGACTAAACACATTATGCAGCCTCTCCCAGCCGGGGTATACGTAGACTGACCATTTACATGAAAATAAATATCACATTAAACAAATGACTCACAAAATATTTGAATGGGCGTTTGGTGACATAACTGGTGCAATATTTACGTTCAACTCAAAAGCAAAAAAAATAAATAAAATAAAAATAAATTGGCATTATGTGCACGAGAAGGAGAAAGATATATAAAATAAAACACAAAAAAAAAAAAAAAACACAACCATATCCCTTGGTTTGAATTATTCCTCTTTTTTTTTATTACTGAACCGGTCTACTCGAAGCAGCACGGGCGACTCACTGCACGGCCACGTGGTCGGTGCTCACGACGCCGACTGGCGATCCTCAACGCCGCAGCAGACAGGCAGAGAAGAACGGGTCACGGCACCATTTGTAGCGGTTGCGTACTCTCTCGTTGCATTGTGTGATTGAGACCACGATGGAACCATTGGCAGCCAGCCGTTTATTCTGGTGGAATATTTAACATGGAAAATGCTTGTTGAGAACCCTCACAATGGCAGCCTAACATGAGAGAAAGACAAGCTGAAGTACACTTTCATGGCGAAGTCGACGCTAGCTAAGTAGTTACGACCAAAGCACATGGTAGCCAAGCTAGCGATCCTAAGACTAAAGTCCATTTAAATGTAATTACCGATTCCAAGCAACACAATATATATGTATAAGCAACCAAGTATTAAGACAGTATTATGTACATTTAGACTCCCGTAATACATCGCCAAAGTGTGGATTCATGTGGATTCATGTTTAACTCCTCTGACTACCTACCTCTCCCAGCCGGGGTATACGTAGACTGAGGAGAGGAGGCAGCAACGTAAAATACAACCCCCGCTTTCCGCTAGGGGGAGCTCAAGCACTCCAACCAAGGCTCCCACTACCACAGCCAGCGCAAGGATCTCGCTGGCAATGGCAAGTGGGAAGCATTAACCCTGCTACATTCCCCTCTACTGATTCCACTTGCCCATCCAAAGAACAACCATACAAGTGCTGTGAGAACCCCTGAAACAAACCAAATCAGGCACAGAAAACATACAAATACACAGTGAACAACAAAACAAAAATTCAGTACTGTTCATACTACAGATATCAAGCACTCCAGTCAGTGACCATCCCTGAAGAATTAGAATGAGGAAGGCTGCAAAGCCTCCCAACACCCATAGGAAAACATGCCCGTCTACTTGTTAGGCTACCTGATACCTCATAATTTACACAGTACAGTCGACAACCACCTGGACCCACAACATTCTATGTCACACAGGTCCCTGCACTATTCAGAGCTTTACCCCTTCTGAGGAAGAAAGGAAAAACAACCAAAAAAAAAAAAACGGTGCTTTAATATACACAAAAATAAATAAATAAAATAAAATAAAATAAATAAAATCTAAAAAATCTAAATCCATAAACCTTAGAACGCAGCAAAAACTCTCTGGTGCATATTTTGGATGAGCCTGACCACAGGTCTAATAATCCTCCCACATCTAGATCTCACACCTAGCATTAGATCACTGCCAGCAGTATCAGGCTGAGGATGCTGTACCCTAACTACAGTCAGGGAACCTTCAACAGAAGACTGCAAAACAGGTGCTGACACAGGGTTAAGTCGCAAGTCAGTCTGGTCCGAAGGACAATCAACGTCTGCCGTCAAGTCAGGTGGAACTGTCCAATCGTCTGCATCCCCAGGTAAGTCACAGGAGGTAGTCTGGGCCGGAGGGTCAACAGTCTCCTCCAGGTCAAGAGGTGCGTCACAAGGGACAGTCCGAACAGGTCTGTCAGCCAACAAGGCATCCAGCGGATCTCCAATAGAGTCTGGGAGTCGTTTGATCCAAGGAACAATCCTGTCCTCTGAATCACAATCAGGCAGGACGGCAGAACCCACATCACCATCCGGAAAGGAATCATCTGTAGCAAAGTCACTCACACAGGAACCGTCATCTTCGGACCCAGGTGGGATAGGCAAGAAGTTGACTGGCATTATCAAATTTCTATGGACCACCTTCTCTCGACCCATTGTACAGTTCTTGATCCTGAAGGTGTGTGTGTTTTCGTGTTTCTCCACAACAGTGTGCAGGTGACTGTCCCAGCGATCAGCCAACCTTCTCTTCCCACGCTCTCCTTTGTTGGCTAAAATAACCCTGTCTCCAACTTCCACAGCCGCGCCCCTGAACTTCCTGTTGTATAAGGCAGCTTGTCTCTGCTGCTGTTTAGTGGAGGAGGTCTGAGCGATTTTTATGGCCTCTGCCAGATCAAGCCTGAGACGCTGCACATAGGCGTCATAATCCACCATCTGATCATCCTGAAGGACAGACCCAAACAACAGGTCGACTGGCAGCCTGGAATCCGCCCAAACATCAGCTGAAATGGAGCAAACCCTGTGGTCTCGTGCACTGTAGCATTATAGGCGAAGGTGAGAGATTTCAGATGCTGCGGCCACCTGTGCTTGACCTTGGGCGGCAAGGCTCTTATCATTCCACCAAGGGTGCGATTGAATCTCTCAACAGCTCCATTGCCCATGGGGTGGTACGGGGTGGTGCGCGATTTCTGGACAGCAGCAGCAATGAGCATCTCGGCTATAAGACTGCTTTCGAAGTTGGCACCCTGATCCGAATGTATGCGCTCAGGAAAGCCGTATACACAGAAGAAGTTGTTCCAAAGTTGATTTGCAACAGCTTTTGCTGTTGGGCTGACTGGTTTGGACAGAGGTATGCCTGAGCCAGTTTGGTAAAATGGTCGGTAACCACAAGCACATCAAGTGACTTGTTGGAAGAATCTTCAGCCGACCAAAAGTCAATACAAACCAACTCGAGAGGCCTGGATGTCACTATGCTCTCGAGTGGCGCCCTTCCCTCCGGCTCTGGAGACTTGCTAAATACACAGCGGCGACAACACCGCACACATTCCTTCACGTCTCTCTCCATGCCTTGCCAGTAGAATCTCTGTCTAGAGAGGTAAGCGTCCGTCTTTGGCCTTGGTGACCAGCTTCATCATGCACACCTCTGAGGACCTCTCCCCTCAGTACCAAGGGTACAACATACTGGTACGTCTTCCGCTGTGTGACAACATCCTTCGAGACACGATAGAGGACGCCTTGTTTGATGGAAAGTTTCTCCCAATGCCTGAGGAGCCTCAAAGTGTCAGCTGGCTCATGCCCACGCTCACGCCTTGATGGACGTCTCTGCCTCTCCACAAAGTGAAGCACCCGACTCAAGCAAGGGTCTGCACGTTGTGAAGCCATCAACGTCTCTTTAGGCAAGGGACGGATGTCGGAATGCTCACGTGGTTGGATGGATTGCACAAGCTGAGGAAGGAGAAAGGCTTGGGGAGGCACATGCTCTTGGCCCAATGACCGCTCTAAGACAGCAGAGATGGCCTGATTGGAAACGGATGGGCCCAAGGACACTGCCACAGCACTGCTGAGAGATGGCATGACTCGCGGATTGCAGGATTGACGAAACGCATCCTGCACACTGTCAAGGTTCAAGGCGTTCGCCTCCTCCATGAGTGCATCATACGGGACCCTGGTGAGACGATGAAGCATACTGGGCTGCACAAAAGGCTCCCGGCTGAGGGCGTCCGCCACAACATTCTTAGGACCGGGGATGTATCTTATTTCAAAGTCGAACGGGGCGAGCTTAGCCACCCATCTCTGTTCACAAGCATCGAGTCTGGACTTACTCAGAATGTAGGTCAACGGATTATTGTCCGTCCATGCCGTAAAAGTGTGGCTTCTCAGCCAGTGGCTGTATTTGTCACAGACAGCCCATTTGAGCGCCAGAAACTCCAACCTATGTGCTGGGTAGCGAGACTGGGCATAGTTGAGAGATTTGCTGGCGAATGCAATCGGACGTGCTACATTATCCCCCTCAGTCAGTTGAGATAACACAGCACCCAAACCATTGGAGGAGGCGTCCACCGAGAGCAAAAAGGGCCTGCTGAAGTCTGGGTGAGCCAGAGCAGCATTATCTAGCAAAGCTAGTTTTAGCCTCTTGAAAGCCTCTCCGCATTCCGCTGTCCAGTCAGCAGAGGTAAGTTTTCCTTGTTACAGGCGTCTTCCTCTTCCCCTTACTGTAACGTGGCCTCTTGACTCCAGAGGTAAGTGCAAAGAGGGGCTTGCTGATCTTTGAGTAGCCCTCAAAGAATTGCTGGTAGAACCCAACCATACCAAGGAATGATCATATCTTGGTGGGAGATGGGACAATGCCGGACTCATCCATCAAGTCTTTCTCGCTGAGATTTACAATGGCCTTGACCTTCTCAGGGTCTGTGGCAATGCCATGTTTGTCAATGATGTGCCCCAAAAACCTCACAGATGCCCGCAGGAGGTTGCACTTTTTGGGGGATAACTTTAGATTGTGCACCTTCAATCTCTCAAAAAACATTTCTAGTCTCTGCAAAGCTAGCTGTTTGTTAGGAGCAAAAACCAAAATGTCATCCAAATAGCAGAGGAGGCTTAAGAAGTTTTGGTCACCAAAGATAGCCATCATCATCCTCATGAATGTTGCCGGTCTGTTACACAGACCCTGCGGGAGTCTGTTGTACTCATAAAGCCCAAATGGGGAGGTGAACGCAGTAAACTTCTTATCCTCCTCGTGTACTTCCATTTTGTAGTATCCCGAGGTCAAGTCCATGGTCAAGAAAAATGTATTCCCCCCCAAAGCTGCGAAAGCGTCGGCCTGGTAAGGCAGAGGGTGGGCATCCCTGACGGTACGCGCATTCAGCCAGCGAAAATCCGTGCAGAGACGCAAGTCTCCATTCTTTTTCCAAACTAGGACAAGCGGCGATGCATACTCACTCGCAGATTTCCTTATGATCTCTCGCTCCTCCATCTCATTCAAAGCCATTCGGAGCTTGTCATAGTGAGATGGAGCCAGCCGACGATACGGCAGCCTGAAGGGTTTGCTGTCACTCAGGCGGTTGCGGTGGACAAACCCCTTGGCTGTACCGCAGTCCATGCTGTGGCGAGAGAAGATGGACTCATACTTAGTCAGTAGATCAACCAGCTTTGCTTTCCAGAATGGAGACAAATCAGCTGAGTCAATGTCAATGTCCTGCAGACCCAAGTCGTGAAGGGCTGACCTACAAGGCCTGGGCATAGAACGCTCAGAGTCAACTGTCAAGCTCTTCTCGCTACCCGTGTCAGTCAGGTCAGTAGTCTTGGCTACATTACATTCAACACCGTCAGTCTCGTCAGTCCTGTACAAATAGTCATTGTCAAAGTCCTCAAGTGCCACACAGGGGGACGCGTCAGCAATCTTGCAGTTCCGTCTTAGAGTCACAGGTTTATTGGAGGGGTTGATAATTCTCACTGGGACCCAACCATCGCCCCAGAGTGGCGTCACCAGTCGCCCTACCATGACGGTCCGTGGCACTGTGCGTGACTGACTTGGTTCCACTACCAGTGTGCTTCCAGCAGAGAGGCACACATGACCAGGCAAGTGCCCCCACACTAAGTGTTCTCGCATAGGCCCTAAAGTCACAGCATGCCTCAGCTTGACTGTGCCCACTTTTTCTGGGATTTCACTGCCTCTCCATTTCTCCACAGTGGCCAACAGCTGCAGAAGACCTTCCTCCTTACCAGACGCCTGAGGTGAAAGAGATGCTGTCTCCCCGAAACTCCCAGAGTGTTTAGCCATTTGAATGAGGTGTTTTATAACGTTGCTGCCCAGAATCAGGTCATCACTCTGACCATCCACAATGAGTGTGGGCACGGAGATCTGGCAGTCATGGACTTTCATCTGCAGCTCGCAAACACCTACAGGACAAGTCCTCAACCCTCCACAGCCAATCAGCACAACTGATGTCGGGGCAACAGAGTGAGCGGAAATAACACCTGCGTCCTGCAGCTTTGGAAGTAAGCGTGAGCTCATAGAACAGGCCATTGAACCACTGTCCAACATGGCACGCAGCTCCACAGCATCATGAATCATCACACTAGTGTAGAAAAGATTGTCTTTCGCAGTCAGTCGCTGCGTGTTCTGAAAAAATTAAAGTTGAATCACTGTCCGTCGTTGCACAAGCATGTGAAAAAACGGACTGAATACCATCGTCATATGGGCATGCGCCAGCTGACCCTCCACTAGACCCCTCCTCGTGCGGGTCAGCTAGTTTCCCTGCTGTGTGGGTGAACCGGCCAGGGCAGTGGGTGAACCAGGAGCAGGTGGGGCTGAGCAAGTGGCAGCTTGATGCCCAGCAGCATGGCAGCAGATGCATAGACGTTCGTTCCGACAGTGGGAAGCAGTGTCATGGTCGTCGAAGCCACAAGGCTCTGTCTAGGCTGCCCGTAACGCTGAGGAGACTCCCGTTGTAACAAACGCTCCAGCAGAGTGACAATGGCCCTCATTTATCAAACGAACGTAGAAATGAGCGCAAATCTGAACGCATGATTCATCTTACGATAGGACCCACGTGAGATTTACGAAACCTTCGTATCACACCAATCCCAGCGTACGAAGGATCTTGGTGTTGATAAATACGGCGGCTGAGATCGATCGTAATTAACGTAACACGCCCATATAAAAGCACGTCTTCAGAAGTCTCGCCCCTAACTTTTACGACATGGAGAAACATCCAACGGTAAAATAGAGGAATTTTTCCGAGACCCAAATGGAGACGCTCGGGTCACTGGTGGATGCGAACCGTCTGGTTTTATTTGGTAGCCTAAAAGCTGGCATTAAAGGCCAGCAAAAGAATGCTATATGGAAGGAAATAACTGTTGCAGTGTTTCCAATGTTCGTCGGGCTACGGAAGAGGTTTGTTAATTAAATTAATTAAATAATAAATTAAATGTACAACTTCTGTTATCCAGCTTAAAACATTTCATATATATGCTATTGTTTGCATTCCGTTGAAGTTATTTAATTCCGAATAAGGTGAAGAAAAAATTGTCCGACATGAAGCTCAGCACCGCTGTGAAGCCGGCCAAGCAAGAAACGGGAGGAGGCCGGTGCAGTGCGACTGCAGCGTAACTCACCGAGATGACTCTGACCATGTAGTGCGCCCTGATGTAGACGATGCCCAACGTTGCTATTTTGGAAAATAAAAGAATCGTGCGTGCCCCCAGGCTATCGGGCTGCCATGTTCAGGATTTGACATTCTGGCATCGCAAATAATTGGAACTTTAACTGAATGGTAGCTTTTGCGGTTGATGTACGCGTAATCATTAATAGATGGTTCATACGCACATGGGTACAATCAACCGCACCAATCACATTTGGAAACCTAGCAATAGCATAAAAATCCCGTTTGATTCCAGTTTGCTGATCGTTATTATATGGGAATTTAATATAACGTTCGGAGAGGGACATTAGAGCTGCCAAAACTGCTGGCATGGTTCGGCTAATACTTGGCTGGGAAATAGCAGACCTGTCCCCGATCTCCCGCTGCAAGATCCCGGTGGCCAAAAATCCCAAGGTAGAGCAAACCTGCACAGGTATTGCGTTTGATCGCCTAGTTTCTCGCCTTAACTGTGGCTCCAAAGCATTGCATAGCTCCATCAGGAGATGCCTTGGGAGACGAAAACGACTCAAGAGCCATTCATCGCCCTCCTTAAAAAAATCGGCGCAGTCTCGAAAAACTCTCTCGTCTGTGCGTTGAGGTCCTTAACAGAGCCAGATCTGCCATCGCTGAGACACGACCACCTATTTGGCAAAGCTCCTGATATAGACAGCTGAATAAACATTTCACCTGTCACATTCTAATTATTTTCATAGCAATACTGTTTTTAATTAGGCCTGACTTGATTGTAATTGTTTGAACGGCTGGGCTAATTCAAATTTATTTAGTAATTAATACAGATGTTGAACATGGGCTACTTGTGCTGCACTATTCATCATTGAAATACCCGTATGTTGCGCCAAAAAAACTTGCGTACACGAGCTCAGACCTGACGTGAGATTTCATCGCAGCCTGCGCTCACGTTCAAATTGATAAATGCCAAGCTCAACGTTGAAATGAGCGTACGTCCATTTTACGCACGTTTTCTGTCGTACGCTCGTTTGATAAATGAGGGCCAATATGCCCAAGAACGTGACTCTCACCTGACGCCGGCCCGCCGGTCAAGGCAGGTTGGGCAGTAGGAGTCACTGCAGTCTGCACGTGGCTATGCACAGCATCAACAGCCTGAGAATATTGCAGGTGGTCTGTTGGACGTGCAGCTGAATGGCGCTGCTGAAGACGTTTTTTGTGATGGTGCTCATCAAGCCGTACCTGCACATCCATGGCAGTCCACTCCTCCAGTGGCCTACAGCTGAAGACCAGAGACAGTTCTCGATCGGGACAGTGAGTGATGAACATGACAGTCACTTCCCTAGAGGAGTCATCAATAGTTTTGCCTTGCCTTTTCAGCCCATCCGTAGCTGTGTCGAGTGCCTTGTTAAGCCGGATCCAATAGTCAACAGCACTTTCAGTCTCTATGGGCTTTGTGTCATAGAAGTCAGCAAGAGGCATGAAAGAAGTCACAGACTCACTAAAGTGTTGCTTGAGTATGTCGAAAATGGGTTGAGGACCTAACCGTAAGACCAAACTAGGCTTGCTACGCACCCCCACTCTCACATCACGTGCTCTACCCTGTAGCCTGCCCATTACTTCTTCCGCCTGATCACATAACTGAACATCCGTCTTAGTCAGATACACTTTAACAGTCTTCCCACTCAGAAACCGAAAATTTGTCAGTCTTGTCCCCCCTGAAGGGATGCGGTTCACCACTATGCTGGCTAACAGTCAGGCTCATCTTAGAGAGATCAGCAATGGTCGAAGGGGCCAAAGTAACATCACCAGTTGGGGCGGACCTAAGACAAGAGGCAATGTTCTCCCCAATACTAGTCCCTAACTGCTTAACTAAGTCAGTTAATACATGCACAGGGACATGGTCCACATCCCTACCCCCAGAAAATACAGATGGACCAGCTAACTGATCAGCACTAGAAGAAACGTCACCACCCTCAGCACCATTCACTTTGGCCTGTTGAGGAGTGGATGTCAGGGGCCTTCCCCGAAAACCTCCTTTCTGGAGTGATGGGCTAAACATAAATGTCTGACCCCTGCCTAAAGCAGATAAGTTCAGCTCATCCATCTCAAATGAGTCAAAATTTCCCAAGACCCAAAATGTACGGTTATGCAGTGACAATAGTAAAGAAATAAAAACACATGCACAACTAATGAACGTCACTGTTCAACTGTCACGTTCAACTCAAAAGCAAAAAAAATAAATAAAATATAAATAAATTGGCATTATGTGCACGAGAAGGAGAAAGATATATAAAATAAAACACAAAAAAAAAAAAAAACACAACCATATCCCTTGGTTTGAATTATTCCTCTTTATTTTTATTACTGAACCGGTCTACTCGTGAGCACCGACCACGGCCACGTGGTCGGTGCTCACGACGCCGACTGGCGATCCTCAACGACGCAGCAGACAGGCAGAGAAGAACGGGTCACGGCACCATTTGTAGCGGTTGCGTACTCTCTCGTTGCGTTGTGTGATTGAGACCACGATGGAACCATTGGCAGCCAGCCGTTTATTCTGGTGGAATATTTAACATGGAAAATGCTTGTTGAGAACCCTCACAATGGCAGCCTAACATGAGAGAAAGACAAGCTGAAGTACACTTTCATGGCGAAGTTGACGCTAGCTAAGTAGTTACGACCAAAGCACATGGTAGCCAAGCTAGCGATCCTAAGACTAAAGTCCATTTAAATGTAATTACCGATTCCAAGCAACACAATATATATGTACAAGCAACCAAGCATTAAGACAGTATTATGTACATTTAGACTCCCGTAATACATCGCCAAAGTGTGGATTCATGTTTAACTGCTCTGACTACCTACCTCTCCCAGCCGGGGTATACGTAGACTGAGGAGAGGAGGCAGCAACGTAAAATACAACCCCCACATTCCGCTAGGGCAGGGGTCTGCAACCTTTTGTATCAAAAGAGCCATTTTGGCCCATCTCCCGCAAAAACATTTTTTTTGGAGCCGCAAACTTTTTAATTCACCCCCTCCCCCCTCCGGAGACGCTAACGCTGCGCACCGCACAGACATTTTTTGTGACACTCTGTAAAAAAATAACATAAATCTTTAGCTGTCATGTGGCATCAGGGAGTAGCCTACAGTACAGTAGACTACAGTAGCCAGTCAGCAGCGTCAACCGTTGACGTTCTACGTGATCGGTCATGGCCAGCAATGTAAACAAGGAATAGATAGCATAGCATAGCGATACAATAGTCAAGTAATGAAAAAACTGTAAGGACCTTTATTATCAAAATATAACGTACTGAAACTTTAATATTCAACACAAGAACTTTAATGCTGTAAACCCTTCTCGCTCAGTATTCGTTCGTGCAATTGGCTGTCAACGGTGGATGCTGCTGATTGGCGGCTCACTGGCATGTCCCGCCTCCTGCCAATGGCAGCATCTAGGCTACTTCCTGATGCCAGATGCCAGTTAAAGATTTAACTCCTACTGGGATTAGCCAACTGCAAATCAACGAAGCTTTGTCATTCACTCCCCCCCTCACGGTAGCGCAATTGCGCATCCATTGCGACCTCTCGTTTAGTTGACGATATATATCAAAATATATATATAATTTTTTTATTTTTTTTATTTATTTATTTTTTTTTAAGAAAACTGCAGGGAGCCACGGCTGAGGGGCTAAAGAGCCGCATGCGGCTCCGGAGCCGCAGGTTGCCGACCCCTGCGCTAGGGGGACCTCTAGCACTCCAACCAAGGCTCCCACTACCACAGCCAGCGCAAGGATCTCGCTGGCAATGGCAAGTGGGAAGCATTAACCCTGCTACACAGGCACAAACAGGCTACTACTCCAACTTAAGTACTGATGTAATGCCTTAATATACCTTTTCAACATTTCACATATTTATATTCATTTAAATAAGAAAGTCCATTTCTCTGCCAGTTGCATCTCCATTGTTTTGATCATGAGCTGAGCGTCTTTCTTTGTTTTAATTGTTTGCTGGAAGATTTCCTCTGTTCTCAACTTCTCTCTCACAAACTTTTCCTCCCATGCAGGTGTTCAGGCATGCAGGTGATTGCCTGCCACAGTGAGGGCGGGGCTTGGTTTCTCACACGCACTGACTTTATCTCTGCCCCCTGCAGGTTCGGAGGTTTGGAGCTGAGACTTGGAGCTGAGATTGTGGCTGTTGCTGTGCATGATTTCCCAGTGAGTTTGATTTTTGTTCTCATGCAGAAGACCAGCTACTATGTATTCCGTTGTCTGCTTTGACAATTCCGAGGAGGTTATGCCAACGCAATGGTACAATAGTGGGACATGCAGGTGGCCCCCCCACAAGGCTGAGGGAGTCAATCGGGCCATAAGGCAGCTGGAAGAGCCCCAAGATTTCTGGCGTCTATTCGACAATGCCAGGGTTTTTTTTTCTTCAGGAATGTATCCTTAAATAATCAACTGATCAGTAATGATATCAATAAATACATTCCGAAATACGAGTTCTGTTCAACAGATAACTATCTGGAGTGTCGCCAGAAGCTGCCACTGGCTCAAAACCAGACTGATTTGGCATCAGAGGCCGAAGACCCAACAACAGACCGCAGACCCAAAAGAAAAATCAAGTATGACTTTTATGCATCTCAAACTGCCTTTTCTTCCAACATATTTTTGCAAAGCCAGTCTCTTTATGAACTCATATATTTGTCTTTTGTTTTGTCTGTCTCTAATAAAGGCCAAGTAGACATGTCCGACTGGACTTTGAAAATCAAGACCCCAGTCCTCCAAAGAAACAGGCCTTCCAAATTCTCCCTAAGGCCCCTGCGATCTCTGGACCGTCCAACATCAGGCGCTTCATAACAGCGCAGCCCACACAGAGTGGGTGTTATGAGGTCCCTGTGATCAATGAGGATCCTCAGGATTTTCAGGTAGTAGGATTGCAGAAGTAATTTAAGTCTTTAGTTTTAAATAAAAGGTAATTTAAAAGTTGCTTTTTTAGTGGAGATGATAGATGATAAAATATGTAAGTTGTTGTTCACTAATAAACTAGGCAATCATAATTGAAAATTAAGTTGAAAGTTGAAATAATAACAATTCATAGGTGTTAAAATATATATTTTTTTACGCCCAGCTCCAGCACTTAATGACCCTGGGGTCAACCCTTCGCCAAGCAATTGGCACGAGTTATGGTGGAGGTGACATGGCAGAGTCAGGGACAGAAGTGGAGATGGTAGGGACATCTGATCAGGGCCAGTCTGTCAGTCCAGGGACAGGGACTCAGCAGGGCAATTATGCTATCAGAGGTTGTGATCAAATGTGTGGAAGTAAGAATTAATGTGTTACACTCCTCCAGCCTTCACTTGATATATGAGTGATATATTCACTATATATACATGAGTATATATCCTTGGAATATAATAGATAAATAGATTAATGGATAGGTATCTGTGCAGATTAATAGATAAATAAATACATACATAAATAAATAAATAAATAAATAATGTCTACACCAAAAATACATGCGTTGAGGATTTAAAACAGCCTTTTATATGCCTACTAATGTTAATTTTTCAGCTCTTCTGCGTGACCTGTTGGTTAACCAACAAATCCTGATGGACCAGCAAAAGACCATGATACGCATGATCCAAGACCTCCACAGACCCATCCAGGGAGGTCAGAGGATGTCCACCACCTCAAGGCATACTGCGTATTTTCCGCTAGGGGATAAACTGGCTCTGGAGGCCCTGGAGGACGACCTGGCAAGCCAGCGGGACCTTCATCAGGAATTGGTGAGCTGCTTTTGATTTTCTTGTTTCCCATACATAGACCAATGTGTGGCGCAGTGCCACAGAATCAACACCGAGCGCCAAATTGATTCTGCTTCTTTTTTTTGCGATTTTTTAATTTAAATATCATTCCATTCATTCACCTCCTCATAGCACTCTTTCTCGCTGACATTCTCGTTCACACACGGCGCATACGCATACGCACACACGAACACGCACACACAGAGACGAGCGTGCATTCATGCCAGTGGTGCGCGGGTACACTAAACAGCAGATTTGCCCGCTCCTCCGCTCAACGCGCCTATCAAAGGAATACCCGAAGCAGCGGCGTTTTTGGCACAGAGAAGACGTTTTACCAAAGTTTAGTATGATATAGGCTACCGTGCTGAAAAACACCTGGCCAAAATCATTGTTAATTCAAAATAATTTTTAATTACAACGACGCGATTAATATGAAACACGGCCGTCAGAACCCCCCCCCCCCCCTCACCTTCAGGACTACTCGTCTTTCTCTCCCTCCCCCCCGTCAGGACTCTTCCTTGTCCTCGTCGTCATCGTCGTCTTCATCTGCGCAGATGACTTTGCATCTGGCCTGAAACCCCCGGGCTGAAAAAGGGTCCCACTCCGCCTCACGAACCACACATTGCTTTCTGTCTGTGGGAAACACTTAAGGGTAATGCTGTATGATTTATACAAATAATGGTACTTTTCTTTTGAATAAATAATGCTACTGGTTCTTGTTTTTATTTGTATAGATTATCACTCTTGGATTGGCAGGGGGAGCTGATGCCAAGGACACAGTGTGGCGCATTCTCAAACAGGCCATCAAAAATGACCTTGCCAAGAACATCTCATGGCGGGGGATGAATGGAAAGATTTCATTCGAGAAACTACTTCTGAAGGCAGTAGTGAAGGGTAAGCATTTTAACTGTTCATCACTGTTTATCACAAGAATCCTGTTCTAGGCTCTGATAAATCTTCTCCAAAGGCTCCTGCACCTATGCAGATTCTACCAGGCTGAAACCATCAGTCTGAACTGAACTCAAAGCACTTTTGAAATGTTTCTGGGAGATATGTTCCTATCTCCCACCTGATGAGTTCTATTACATTATTGCTGTTTAAATCCAGTTATATCTGTTAATATCACTGACACAAACTTTCTTTGTGTACGTCTTCAATTTCAGATGCAGTGAGGTGCAATCCATCCTGCTCAACCGCAACGGATGTGCAGATTGCGGATGCCATCAAACGATGGTTTTACTGGGCTGGGGATAGAGAGGGAGGGAGGAAAAAACGCCAGCCGGCTCCAAACCAGGAGCAAACTGATTAAATCTAATAAAAGATACTACTTTCAAATATTTTGTTTCATTATTTGTGCATTATACACATAGAACATATATTAACAATGCAACTTATGAGGTTTGGGTGAGTTATGGAATCACTTTGGGTCAGTTATGGGATGACTATGGGTCAGTTATGAGATCACTTTGGGTCAGTTATGGGATCACTTTGGGTCAGTTATGGGATCACTTTGGGTCAGTTATGGGATCAATTTGGGTCAGTTATGGGTTCACTATGGGTCAGCTTTGGGATCACTTTGGGTCAGTTATGGCTTCTTTTTGGCAAGGTTCTGGGGATTTTGGCCACTCTTTGGGATACTTCTTTCTACATTTTGGTATTCCAAAATTGGTTTTGGCTAGATTTTGGCCCCCTTTTGTTTTTCTTTTGGCACACCTAATTTGGCCCAAACTTGGGCCATGCGTCATTCCAAAGCTTTGCCAAAATGGCATGCAAGTTTTGGGCCATAAGATTTTTGCTACATCCTATATATTAAAAGGAGCATCGAATGCTACTACATAGGCCTACTGGCGCTGACGAGATGCGGGCTGCCATCTCGGAATGGTGATCAGCTCCACTCAAAACTGGGAACATAATCCCCAAGAAGGGGAAATAAAAAAACGGTCAGCTATTTTTAAGTTGAAGAAACAATATATGATTAGGCTATATATACATATCCTACATAAACAATGTATGAATACATTAGATATCTATATATCTTACCTTATAGACTATGTCTCTGACTGTTGCTACAGCAGCAGAGTTTATTCTGCCTTGACACTTTGTATTGATATTTTGTGTTATTAATTATTATAATGTTTACAGTGATTGTTTTATATGTATTTTTATGCATGTCACTTTGGAATAAAGCGTCTGCCAAATACTTTAACAACATATATAAACACCTGAAAGTTTTTATATCAGCTAAAACCACCAATCTGTTTCACTGGATTCAGATAAAACCAAATTCTGTCTTACCCAACAATGTTAGTATTTGAATATTGTTACTTGAATGACTCCATTCATATCATGGTTACAATTAAACTGTTAAGAAAGTATTGTCTTATACTTTGCCTAAAATGAGAATGCGTCATGATACAAATCTGCAGATTGAATGTTTATTTATGGATGGATGAATGGAATGGACTGGAGTTTGCATGTGGGAATTGATACAGGAAAATGAACAGACCAGAACGGGTGAAATTCAAAATACAATAAAAAGCAGCCAGGGTAAATGCAGACTGGCCATTTACAGTGTTTCAAAAATAAGAAAATAAAATACAAAACAATTATCATGGAAAATAAATCTATCGCATTAGGCCTGATTATTATGAATTAGGAGTGAAATTCAAAACGCAATAAAAAGCAGTCAGGGTAAATGCAGATGGACCAATGTAGTGTATGCAAGGCAATGTGAATGTAAAAAATATCAATATCTGTGTGGGATTAAAACCCTGAAAGAGGACTGCCGGGGGGTTCAGGGGGTGTGGGGGGGAGGGGTAGGAAGAGGCTCTGCCGGGGGGTTGAGGGGGTGTGGGGGAGTTGGGGGGAGGGGGCGGTAGAGATTCTACCAGCTCTGTAAACAATGTGGAGTGGGTGCAGCAGAGGAGAGACGCTTTCACATGTACCCTCAGAAACTCTGACTCTATTTGTTCTGCCCCCACAATTTGTTATTGCTCAGCTAGTGGTTGATAATGGCATTGCATGAGTGAGTTGTGTTTTGGCCCTCCTGTGTTACCAAAGTTACCGTGTTACCTAGTTTAATGCAAGATTCTAGATTCAAGATGGTTTTATTGTCATATGCACAACAATTACAGAGCAGTTGCTGGCAATGAAATTCTTTAGTCTTGGACTCTTCCAACAGTGCAATATAAGAGAGAATGAAAGTATATGAGAAACACAAGTAGGAAAGCTGAGACTTAAACAAGAGACACAAATTAACGGCATATACAATCACCATCATGGCATCTGTAGAGATGATTTTGCTTTGTGTCATCCGAAATCCGAAAGTGTAAAAAGTGTAGGCCTAGGCGGTGGCATGTGACACCCCTCACCAACCCGCAGATTATCTCCTCAAAATGTTGTTAAATGACCAGTTACAACTCATTGCCAAAGCAGGGGAACAATAAAATGAAAAGGTCAGGTATATAGTATAATATAAAACGTTAAATACAATATATATATACATATCAGATATTATACTACTCTATCTATTTTCGCTTTGGACTTTGGACTCTATACTGCCGCCTCGATATCCGGTGGTGTTGCTCCGTTTCACCCGGAGCACTCCGGATTCGTAAGCTCAGAGGCGACAGACCCATTGACAGACGAAAGACCTCCGGGACCGGACGAAACAGACCGTATCCGTATTTACCGTAGGGTGTGAATGGGCCTTAACTCATGTCATTTCAGACTCTGCCACTCCCTCCTGCTCTGCATTTCCTGCTGTTTTCATTCACCTGGCCTGCCCCACCCCCATACTCACCTGCTTCTCATCAGCTAATTAGCCCCTCAGTATATGTACCGGTCCATTTCCCTCAGTTCTTTGCCAGATTGTCTAGTGTGTTTACCTAGCTCTCCCGCGTCTTATCATTCTGATCCTGAACCTGCCTGCTCGTGTATCGACCTGCCTTTTTGGACTTTGGACCTTCCTTTTTGCCTGCTCCTACTGGATTGACCTAGCTACTGGATTTACCTGCCTGTTTGGACTTTGGACCTTCCCTTTTGCCTGCTCCTACTGGATTTGTTCGCCACACCGATTGACTACCTGGTTTGACCTCTGCTTGGAATAAACACTGTTTCTGCACCTGAACTGCTTCTCTTGTCGTGCTATTGGGTTCTCGTCTGCCATTTTGTGATACCTGACAGTAAGTGTATAAGAGGAACACAAGTAGGAGAGCAGAGACCTAAATGCAAAACTAAATAAAGGTAAAAAAGTAAACAGACGTGTTTATACAGATGTCGACTGGTATAAAGTGGCAAGTTATAAAGTGGCAAGTTATAAAGTGATTATAGGGGTGAGCTAAGTAGCCCAGGAGTTCAGTAGTCTTATGGCCTGTGGGATGACACTGTCCCTGAGTCTGGTGGTGCGAGACCGGATGCTGCGGTAGCTTCTACCAGACGGGAGCAGCTGAAAAAGTTTATTACTGGGGTGATGAGGGTCTTTAATAATCCTGTTATTGTTCTTCCTGCAGCGCTGAGTGTAGAGGTCTTCCATAGATGGCAGCTCCGTCCTGGTAATGTGATGGGCATCTTTCACCATCCTCTGCAGCTGGTCAGGATACTCTCTATGGTGCACCTGTAGAAGTTGCAGAATATCCTGGAGTCCATGTTGAACCTCCGCAGTGTGCGGAGGAAGAAGAGACGCTGTCTTGCCGTCTTTGTGATGGCGTCGGTGTGGTGGAACTTGAGGAACTTGAGGCTGCTGACTCAGGAGGAAGAGCAACTTGAGGCTGCTGACTCTCTCCACTGTCGTCCCGTTGATAGTGATGGGGGAGTGCTCGGCTCCCTGTCGCTTCCTGTAGTCCACAATCAGCTCCTTAGTTTTGCTGAGGTTGAGCTGGAGGTTGTTGTCCTGGCACCAAGATGTCAGGGCTCTCACCTCCTCTCTGAACGCCGTCTCGTCGCCGTTGGTGATCAGGCCGATGACGGTTGTGTCGTCAGGAAACTTGACGATAGTGTGGGAGCTGTGTGTGGCCACGCAGTCATATGTGAACAGGGAGTAGAGGAGAGGGCTGAGCATGCAGCCCTGGGGTGCGCCGGTGTTGAGAGTCAGGGTGGATGATGTGGCTTTTCCTATCCGCACTGCCTGGGGTCTGCCCGTCAGGAAGTTCAGGATCCAGTCGCCAAGGGCGGTTTTGAGCCCGAGGTCCCTGAGCTTCACCGCGAGCTTGGAGGGCACAATGGTGTTAAATGCTGAACTGTAGTCAATGAACAGCATTCTCACATATGTTTTCCTCTGGTCCAGGTGGGACAGGGCAGTGTGGATGGCGTCGTCTGCCCTGTATGCAAACTGCAGGGGGCCCAGTGAGTCAGGGAGGGAGGAGGTGATGAATGATTTGACTAACCGCTCAAAGCACTTCATGATGATGGTGGTGAGTGCTACTGGGCGGTAGTCGTTGAGGCAGGACGCTTTTGACTTCTTGGGGATGGGAATGATGGTGGACTTTTTGAGACATGTGGGGACCACGGACTGGAGCAGTGAATTGTTGAAGATGTCTGTAAACACACCTGCCAGCTGATCTGCACACACCCTGAGAGCCCGGCCAGGGATGCCATCAGGACCAGGGGCCTTGTGTGGATTAATCCTTTTGGAGGATTTGCACACATCTGCCCTTGTTATTACTAGTGTGCAGGGGTCCTGGTCCACCTGTACTTCCTCAGCTGGAGAGTAGCTCTCAAAACGTGCAAAGTATGTGTTAAGGTCATCTCGAAGAGATGGAGACACTTCCTCAGTCATACTCTTTGTCCCTTGACAGTCTGTTATTGTTCTGAGTCCGGTCCACATGTGTCTTGAGTTGGAGCCCGCAAAGTTGGACTCAATTCTGTCCCTGTATTGTTTCTTAGCACTGTTAATAGCTCTCCGGAGCGCATGCCTGGACTTGCTGTATTCTTCCAAATCACCTGAGTTGTAAGCAGCAGTCCGTTTCTTAAGGTTGGCTCGAACTTCCCATTAACCCAGGGCTTCTCATTGGGAAATGTCCGTACAGTAATCCGCGGCACGACGTCATCGATGCATTTGCCAATGTAGCAAATCACCCAGTCCGTGTTTGTGTTTAAATTATCGTCCTTAAACACATCCCACTCTGTAGTGGTGCTGAAACAGTCCCGTAATGCAGAGTCTGATTGGTCGGACCAACGCTGAATGGTCCGCGTCACCGGCCTGTCACGTTTGAGTCTCTGCCTATAGGAAGGCAGAAGCAATACTGAGCTGTGGTCTGATTTGCCGAATGGGGGTCGTAGGAGTGCCTTATATCCGTCGCGGAAGGGAGAGTAAACATGGTCGAGCGTGTTTCCCCATCGCGTAGGGAAGCTGATATGCTGGCGGTACCTGAGCAGGACTTTCCTCAAGTTGGCTTAATTAAAATCCCCGGCCACAATGAAAGCAGCCTCGGGCCCTGAGTTCTCCGTCCCGTCAATAACGCCATACAGTGCTCTAAGTTGGGAAGACAGTCAGATGAAAGTACGTCCACGTCTGAACACCACTTGTTATTAACCATGAAGCAGACACCTCCCCCCTTGCTTCCCAGATGTTATTGTCCTGTCCCGGCGGCGAATGGAGAATCCGTGTGAAACATGGCGTAGTCTGGGGCCGAAGGGTCGAGCCAAGTCTCTGTGAAAACCATAACGTTACAGTTCTTAATGTCCCGTTGAAACGCCATCCTGCTCCGGAGTTCATCCAGCTTGTTGTCCAGTGACTGGACGTTTGCCAGTAGAATACTGGGGAGAGGAGGCTGGTTCTCGCGTTTCCTCAGCCTGACCAGGACTCCAGCCCGCGACCCTCGCTTCCTCTGTCTCCCGCATTGTCCAGGTGAGGCATTAGGTAGCCAAGGTAGATCGCTGTTGTTTGTTTGTTTGTTGTTTGAGGGTAGTGGTGAAAAAGTGTTTTCCGCCGACGATTTGATGCGCAGAAGTTTTTCTCTATCATATCGTATGATAGGGCTCGCTTTGGCCGTTTGCCTGTTACCAAAAGTTAGGCGTAAATATAAAAATAAACTAGTAAAATAAAGTAATACAAGAAAAAGTTGAGTAGGAGCTTGAGACACGGCCGCCTTCTGCGGCGCCATAGCAATGCGAGGGAGCACAGCATGTCAGTTCCTTCTCTTTTTGGTTGTCCAGAGAAAGTCTTAGTCCGTGAGTATTAATGTTTACAGCATTCGAATCAATTCTGTGGATTAACAATTATGTTTGTTTAATTTCGGAATGATAAGGTTTACTTATAAATCACCAATGCTAATCGCGGTAGCATTTCCCATTGAATTACAGTGTAGAATTACCATTGAAGCTAGCGGGATTACAAAGTGGATGGATACTCTTTTGCTATTGCTTAGCTTATCGTAGCTTTGTATATAATATATTCATTTACATGAGCAGATTGTAAATTCATGTTTTGCATGTTTTTACGCAAGTTTGGAAGTAAACAGGGGAACCTTATCAAAGGCCTAAACCGTTCCACGTTTCCTGGGCTTTTATTTATAGGGACCAACTTCATGTTAGCTATCTGCTAAGCTAACCTAATCGAGAGCAAGAGCAGAATACTATTTCTTCGGGTCCCACTGCGGCAGTTTAGCCCCCCGCCCCCGACACACACACATCAGACTCCCCTCACACAAAAATACAACTATTAACCACATCCTCTGCCAAATCATTATCCCCGGACTCCATTCCTCTCTTCTTTGTGACACAAAACGGCGCAGGGGACCAGATTCTTCAACGGTAGCATTAATAATTCATCTCTTACCTTGCTCTGGAGCCACTCTTCTGATGAACCCATAACCATACGCAAAAATTTCCATAGTTCTTTTTCCTCCCCCACATTTCTAACTTTAAAATTTATTTTAGTTATTCTGTCATAACAGCACATATACACAGTTATGTTATTAAAGATACCAGGTTGAGCCCTCGGATGTTCTACTTCTAATTATAGTAAAATCATGTGATTATCTGGTGAGAATGCCCCATGATGCTCATTAATAGACTATGATCACGCTTACCCTGTGGAGAAAAATAGGAAGGTCTTTCCGATGCAGTGCACCTCATTTGGCGCCCCTCATTACCATCCACTAGCGTGCTGCCGTCTAATAAGGCCATGTCTTTTTGCTGAGACCATTGGATATTTGCCTTGTGCATAACGCCCATCGCGATACTAGCTGGGGCCTGGGAATAACGGAGGCACCAGTCATCAGGTCGTCCTCTACGAACAGTTCAGCGTTGACATGTGTTACTGGACTACCGACGCCCTAAACTCCTTCTCCCACTCACTTGTTGTTTATTCATTGCCTTACATTTTTTTCCTGAAAATCAAACCAGTGGCTGTGTTTTGGCGTGTGAGCCTTGAGGAAACCATCTGGTACTTTGTGTTTCTATTAGCAGTCTCTGAGGAGCCACCAGAGGTCTTTTAGGATATTAAAATGCATTACGTTGTTTTTTAAGTTGGGTCGTTTTGGGTAATAAGTGGCAACATGGGGATTGGGAGTACTTGACTGGTTTGAGAAGAATGAGAAATTATTGTAATGATAGAAACTTAATATTTGGAAAATAAATGTTTGCGATAAAACAATGATACTGTACATTATGTATGTATGTATGTATGTATGTATGTATGTATGTATGTATGTATGTATGTATGTATGTATACATACATACATACATACATACATACATACATACATACATACATACATACATTATATGTATGTATGTATGTATGTATGTATGCATGTATGTTTGTATGTATGTATGTGTAACCGATGGGTTTCTGCGTTGTCCCTTGTATTCGTAGAGTGAGGCACACACAGGAGTCGAGTTATGGAGGTTTATTTCTTTTAAAGGGGACAAAAAAAAAACACGGGCGTCACACACAATCTAGGATATCTCTCTCCACTCAGCTCCGTGCATCAGCCCCCACACAAGCTAGACATATCCTGTGACTAATAATGAATAAATGTATTAGATAAATTATAAAAATGTAAACAAAGCATAAAACGATCTCAAAGAAATGTATTAAATACAAAATACAGTATATAAAATAAATGCACTAATAAGGTAATAAAATATAATAAAGAATTGTCATATGGTTGTATGGATGGACATACATACATAGATCCATACATTATATTTATGTATGGATTAATATCTTTGCTGTATGTACTTTACTAGAGAATAAAGGATTATTGTTGCCCTTTCTCCACAAAATTATGTTTCGCAGCTTTTCTCTTGTGTCCATCCGTCATGCTTTCGTCTGCTTCTGCACTCTTCCTCTGCGATTAATAGGTTGTTTAATTTGTTGTGCTTGTTTTTGTACTGTTTCTTTTAGTCTCATTTTGTCATGAACAAAATGGAGCTGTGGTTGGTTTCTATCAAGGACTCCAGCCAATGTGTATATGTGTTTTTTTGTCTGTGTCTGTAGGTGTGTTAACAGGAGAAAAGAAGAGGAAGGAACATTGTTGTCTCATGGTATAGCAGGACTCATAGCAGGACACTAGAACACATTGCTTGGGAAATAGATAGCAGAGTGTCGGCCAACACTATCTCTGTATGTTTTGTGTTCATAGGAAATGCTAAAAATATTAATTGTCTTGGACTCAAAAGTTTAGCAAGATGCCACAGTATGATAGCACTGTATATTCTTCATTCATTAATAAATAGATGTCATGTTTTTTTGAAGGTGAAGACCAATGACTAGGTAACTCTTCCTTTTGCAGTCCCCTAATTACTAGGTATTTTACCGGGTAAATACCTAGTAATTAGGGGACTGTAAAAGGAATGGTTACCTTTACCGGTAGATGTACTTATATAGGTACTAATGTGACTCAGTAGGCTAAGCACTCTCAATGGGTGAATTGGAGATCTTAAAACATTTACTGTTAGGAATTTTCCATTTATTATCCCATCCAATTCATTCAATGACTCACATAAAAGGTTAAAGGTTGTACCAAAGTGGTGTTAATGTCACTCAGGCTATTCTACCAAACTCTTATCAAGTTCTGTGTTCTCCTTGCAGCCCATCGAGCCCAGGGCTCAGGGTATTTTATGCCCTTGAACCTGGCTGCAATGAGCCCTGGTTAGCCTCCTCAGCCACCAACCAGCGCCGTGACGGCACATCAAATCATGTATAAAGTCCTCCCTGAAAATTGACAGCGCAACTCAGTTGAACCTGCAACGCAATGGCCTTGGTCATGCCACTTCAACATCTGTCAGGGCCCTGACACAGGATCACAGTACTACATAAGGCCTGCTCAGGAATATAAAAGGACAGCACTGGATAAGCCGCCTGCCAGGCCTGCTAGGAGCCCGGGCAGCCTGCTCTCCAACACTGGGTCAACCCAGGCTTTAACCCATTAGTGTTTGGAGAAAGAAAGAGGTGATGCGGGGTCATGGGATGGACATGAATGGGAGCTACAACAGCAGGCTCCTGGTCCTCCAGGCTTCCACCCATCTGGCTGCTCCAAGGCCAACCCTGGTGTAGAATAGCTCAGACGGAGGCTTTCTTATGAATTTTTATTTAACATTTTTCTGCTGGTACATGTTATAAATTTCAACGTCGCTAGCCAACCAATCAACTGGGGTCCCATGCTCACGTGACTACGTGGCTCATTGGGCCAATCAAAGCTCATCAATGCAATGCAGATACAACATTCTACATCCCCCTTCTTTAGTTTAACACCTCCAACAACAGGAAACATGCATTAAAAGAATATCTCAGAGAATAAACAGCTGTTTTGTTAAACGAGTTACCCATATAAACGACAACTGTCTTCAAGTAACACACACCAGAAAAGCCATTTTGAACATGTGCTAAGAAACAGCCAAAACATTCACATATCACACATGGTAACGTTTTATTTATTTATTTATTTTAACTAAACATATCAGTGGTAGAACACTGCTGTTAGATTAAGTGTTGTACTTGGGGTTGGGCTTCAAGGGTCTGCCATATCTGGAACAAGGAGTTGAGCGCTCGGCGGGTGTTTGGATGGGGGTCTCATCGGAGTTGCCAGGTGAGTGCTTATTGTGCGCTGGGGGCTGTGTCTCTGGGGACATTGGGACACTGGGTGGACTTCAGATGTTTTCATTGTCGGATGCTGGATCTGCTGATGAAGATGGATCAATCTCTGGGGGTTGTTCTGCTAAAGGCAGCAGATGGCGTCGATTTCTGCGATACTCTCTACCCTCCGACTCGACCAGGTAAGATCTTGGTTCAGCAGCCGCCCTTTTGACAATGCCTATTTTGTCATGTCTTTCTCTGTTTGCAGTCGGACCACCTGGGAGTTGTGAAGTGGAGTGAGAGGCTGGCTGCCACGATTGTAGATTTTTTTCTGTTTCTCTCTCTTCTTTGATAGATGGTTGTGGACTGTCCCAGAGTTCAATGGCTTTGGCTTCAGTAGGTGTTTGCTGACTGGCAGGCTTGTGCAGGTTACTCTGGACATCAATCTTTGTGGAGGGGAGCCTAGGGTGCCATCTCTAGGCACATTTCTGACACTTAGCAGATTCAGTAGCAGGTCGGCCCCATCTCTTTTAGACGTTTCCAACAGGCGCTTTGCGCTTCACACTGCTCGCTCTGCCAGTCCATTTGCTTGATGGTATTCTGGACTGCTAGTGACATGAGTGAAATCCCAGTTTTTGGCAAAGTCACAAAAGGTCTGACTCATGAACTGTGTGCCACAGTCAGATAATAGCTTGTGGGGAATTCCATGAACAGAGAAATGTCGTTTCAGCTTGTTAATCACACACTGTGACGTGATGATCTTTAGTTGGTCCATCTCAAACCATCCTGCATATGAGTCAACTAGGATGAGGTTCTGATGGCTGTTCCATTCAAATAGATCTGTTGCTACTGTTGACCAGGGGAGCTATGGGACCGCATGTAGTTGCAATGGCTCCTTTGGCTGATGAGATTTCAAAGCATTGCATGTGCTACATGACTGTACGAAGTTATCAATGTCTTTTGTCATTGTCGTCCAAAACACCACATTTCGTGCTCGTCGCTTGGTGGCCTCTGCACCAGGATGGCCTTTGTGTAGCAGTGTGAGGTATTCTTTGTGCAGCATTTGTGGAACTGCTCTTGTCCCTTTCATTATTATTCCATCTTCCACGGAAAGCTCATCTCGGAATGGGAAGAACTGCTTCACTGTAGCTGGTACACTGCTCAGCCGTTCCGGCCATCCATGTCTGATGATGTTAGTCAGGGTTTGTAAAGACACATCTTCCATTGTGTGGTTGTGTAGCTCATCCTGGCGAGAGGATGAGATGCGCTGTACTGCCATCACCTCGAAGTCTTCCTGCTCTGTGAGGTGTTGTGCTGTGGTCTCTCTTGGTGCACGTGACAGCGTGTCTGCCAGGTAGAGCTCTTTGCCTTTCTTGTAGATCAACGTCAGATTGAACTTGTGGAGCTTCAAAATCACACGTTTTGGCTTCATTTCTAAGTGCACTTAGATATGACTCTACAGTCTCACAAGGTTTTTGGTTCCTTGTGTTGAAAGCAGTGCGGTCCATATGGGCAGGTGGGGCGGTGAACTCCCTGCAAAAGCATGCTCCCAAAAAAAAAAGTTCCTCAGTAAATCATTGCTCCAAGTTTATTTTTAATAATGTCATTGTCACATTAACTATCTATAGTTTCTGTAGGCTTTCCGACTATTTTTGGTCTGTTGATATCAAATTGATGGTGGCGATTCTTGTTGAGTTTAACGTGTATGTGGGGCAGGGGAGCTCAACGACCGCGTCCCTCCGTATGTTTCTCGCATAACCCTGCAGGCTGCAATAAGAATTGCAATCCATAAGACGCCCATATGGTCGTAAAGTAGTCTGCCCCATGGTCATATTCTAGGAATGTTGTTGTTTAAAATCGAATTACTCTGCCTGTATCTTTCGGCATTGAAGCCTATTTATTTATTTATTTCAGCAGAAAATTTTACCTGATTTCATACCTGATTTAAACAGCTGTTATTGAGAAATACCTGTTTTCAAAAGTGTTGTTATTGAGAGATTTGCACACATCGTCAGGCCAAGTTCCAAATCGAAGGTCTTCTTGATTGATGACTTGTATTTCTACTTTTCATGTATTTGCAATGCCCTCGCTAAGCCTGTTGTTAAATTGTTGTTAGATTGTTAAAATAAAATATGGAAGAAATAACTTCCCTATAATGTCGAATTTGTCCTTTGAAATTTTTGACTTTGCAGAGTTGGTGTTTCCATTGCACATAGGCTATTTTAATTAGCCCGACATCATATGACGAGTGTTGCGGATGGCACTTCAAAGGCGTGCAGTAACATTAGGCTATTAGTTTATTTTTAATTCTTACCCACAATTAATTCTCCCATAAAGACTCGATCACCGATAAGTATGAACAGGATTTATTTAAATAACGACATGGGAATATTTTGCATGGTAAATCTTTGGCATGAGCCCCGTCACTGATCCAGGGTGACGTGCGGACTCGGCGTATCCTGCCAGGACTAGCAGGGGCGGAGCCTTCCCCTGGAAAAGTAGACTGAGGCCGACCTGGTGGTGGTGGGGTGGATGGAGGTGCGTCGAACGAAGACCTGAGCAGCAAAAACATGTTAGACTACTCTTTATAGAGCAGGTGTAGGCAGGTGATTGGTAGCTGGTGATTGGTGGCCAGCCGCGCGTGATTTTGAGTCCTCATGGTAGAACTACCAGCAAGCTTAACATTTTAGTTAACATGTTTTAATTTAGCTCAAAATATACATGTTAAAAATATACATAAATTGTGGGTGTGGTCATACGCCAGTAGTTTCTGCCCCACCGAAATGAAGGGGCACCGCACGCTACTGGTTGAAAGAATGTCTCTCCATCGTGATGTTCGTTTGTGGATTGCAAATGTCCCTGAGCTTTTGTTTCAAACACTCTGGATTCTCCCACAATTCAGCTGGGCGGACCACGTCGCCATCATCGTCCAGCTGAGCCACAGCCTACACTGTAAAAACGAAAACTTAAAATTGTTGGTCTCATTATGATTTCTGAGTAAAATGAATATAAAACATTAAGTATTCATGTCAACTGTGCAATGCAATTTAGTCCAACCAACAATGTTGAGTTTTGGGTCAAGAGTTGGGCTCACTGTAGTCTTTGTTAGCAAGACACACGGGTTTAAGTCAGACTCTGGGTGTGTTCGAAACCGCCTACTTGCTTACTGCTTACGACCTACTAAATATTTGGCTTACTTCTCGAATCCTTAAATAATGATTGAGTAATCCATTTGAGTAATCGACGTTCAGAAGACCGTCCTTACTTAACCACCTCAGATGACGTGAATCAAATGACGTGTCAATAACCTACCGGCCGGGCGCCGTTAATAAATATTATAAATAAATATATAAACGTCACATTTAACATCAGAGTACATCTTCAACCTAAGGATTTGCGGTGATGTGTTAAAAACATTTATTAAACAATTACATCGGTATGGCTGTGGGCTCTGCTGCTGCGGCTCCCCGTTTAGCGCCATTGCTTCCACTGTTCTTTTGAATAGACGCAGTGCATTCTGGGGCAGTTGAGTACGTCTAGTAAGCTAGCGATGCTTACACAAAATCTTTCCGGAAGTAGAAGACATTCGGATACTACTCCCTTACCTAAAACTCGCTTACTACGTTATGCTTACTGTTACGTCCCCCGCTAGGGGAAGGGGTGGCAACATAAAACCAGATGTTGTTGGTTTAACTGAAAGCGTTTATTTAGCCCAGTGCCAGTGATAATCAATTTAACAAACATAAGAGGCAAAACTACAAAAGGGAAAGGACCATTGGGTGCTGTCCAAATCAAAGAAACAAATACAACCAAGAAGAAGCTCACAAAATACAAGGGTGGAACAGCACCCCTACGTCTAGTGTGTATAACAAAGTATAGCTGCAAGTCAGTGTACGATAACCCCTAAACAAACTCTGGCCCAGTTCCTGTGCAGCAAACTAGAGCCTCAATCAAACAACGCTCGTTCCAAGACCCAACGTGGCAAGCTGCATCTCCGAGGCCAGCCGCCTTGAGTGTTGAGCTCGGCTGTTCTTTATCCTCCCGGATCCTCGGCCCTCCGGTGCGGCAGCCAATCACGTCCGGGGAAAGGCACATTCAAATTAACATAATTGACAGCCAATCACACGCGGGGCAAACACATGATCATTAGCATAACTGAGGATTGTAACTGAGGATTTTACCCATGAGTGCGGGGCGTCAATCCGCAGCCGTAACACCCCCCCCCTTAAAACACAAACCATTAGGCTTTGGTAACAAATTAATTACAAATTACAGCAGTTATCAAACTACAACCTAGACAGAGCATCGGCCACCACGTTCTCTGACCTGATGCTTGTTAAACTTACGCGAAAAATAACAAACCGGATGGTCGACCCCCTCAGCATCTTCCTGCAACAGTACCGCAGCAGCTCCGCCGGCGCTAGCATCCACCTCCAACTTAAATGGTCTGGTGAGATCAGGCGCGGCGAGCACCGGGGTGTTGCTTAGGAGAGCCTTGGCGCTTTCAAAAGCCTGCTGGCACTCAGGGGTCCACACGAAGTCCACCTTTGGACTGAGCAGATTGGTCAGCGTATGGGTAACAGTCGAGAAGTTACGGCAGAAACTCCGGCAATAACCTGCCATGCCTAAGAACCTACGAAGGGCTCTCCTTGTTGGCGGAACGGGGCACTCCGTTATTGCCTGCACCTTTGCATCTACCTGGCGGACTTGGCCTTGCCCAACCTGTCTCCCCAAGTAGGTGACGGTTCTTCGAAAGTGTCGAGGAACAGCGGAACGGTCGTAATGACGCATTTCGGGGCTGGCGGAGCGCACCGGCTCGGCGGCACTCTCACCGGGGAACACAGTAGAGACTCCCGTCCCATCTTCCATGCCAGCTTCCTCCAACAACACCGGCTTCAGCACACTATCAAACAGAGAACCATCGTACCCTTTTTTTGCTCCTGCACGGGTTTTCACACAAGTAGGGAACAACCCCGAAGGTGCCGGTGTAAGATCAATCTCTGTGCGGCACGGAAGATCCACTACTTCCCGTGCAGGAACCACTGTACCGCCAGCTATATCGTTACCCATTAAAAGTGTAATGCCTTCAATTGGCAACGCGTTGCAGACAGCAATCGGAAAGAAACCAGTTACTAGCGTTGTCTGTATGTGTACTCTGTGTACTTGCCGGGGGCGGTACCCCATCACAATGCCACGCAACACAGAACCATGTCCACAAGCAGAACGACCGGAAAACGGCAGCGCAGAGGCGAGAATGACCGATTGAGAACACGCGGTGTCTCTCAAGATCCTTACCGGGCGTTGATCAGCAGCGTCGCCCGTTAACGACACTAACCCATCGAATACGAAGGGTTTAAAACAATCATCAACCGGTTTTCTATCAACAACCCCATGTTTGGTGCCTGGATCTGTTTTAATTACTCCAATGCCTTTAGGCTGTGCCCCACTAGAAGATGATTGCTGTTCCCTACGTTTTCGGGTAACACAATTGGCTATGACGTGCCCAGGTTTGTGACAGTAATAGCATTCCCTGTCCTCCCTCCTTGGGCTTTGCGGCTCCCGCAAACTATTTTGTGAAGCCGGTCTATAACGCGGCTCCTCAACACTCTCCGATGGCAACATAACCTTGTGCGTTAAAACATACTCATCTGCTAACACCGCAGCAGAGGAAAGTGAGTTAACCTTTTGTTCACTTAGGTACACCACTATCCGGTCAGGCAAACATTTCTTGAATTCCTCCAGCAATATTAACTCCCTCAAGGAATTAAAATCATTGGCCTTACATGTGGTGCTCCATTTGTCGAACAAGACCCCCTTCTCCCTGGCAAACTCAACGTAGTTCTGGGTCGGGGCTATTTTGTGATTCCGGAATTTTTGCCTGTACGCCTCAGGTACTAATTCATATGCTCGCAAGATGGCAGCTTTAACAGAGTCATATTTTAGGCTGTCCTCCAAGGAGAGTGCAGCGACAGCTTCCTGTGCTTTCCCATGAATTTTGCATTGCAACAGAAGGGGCCAGACCTCGGTCGGCCACTGCAGAGCAGAGGCAATGCGTTCAAATGCACTAAAATATGAGTCGACCTCAGTTTCACGAAACGTGGGTACTAAAACAATATGCTTGCCGATATCGAATGCTTTACCGAGTGCCGGAGTTGGTGACGAGGAGGTAGCCTCGGCAGATGCCCTCAGCGCATGCACCTCCCTCTGGGACTCGAGCTCAAGTCGTCTCAACTGGACCGCTTTGTCGGCTTCAATTTCCAGCTTCTTAATTTCCAGCTGGAACTGTGCTTGCCTATTCTCGGCCTTTTCCTGAGCTTCTAGTTGGAGGCGGGCAAGGCAGACTTTTAGCCGAGCAACATCCCTGGATCCAGTACCAGCCGAAGAGGGGGGATCATAGCGAGGCAGAGTATACAGAGTTTTGGTCAGATCATCTACCTCAACGTCGATTCCAAAGTCTGCTCGAGCACCGCCGTGAAGTTCAATCTCTACCTTTTGGCGACCCACCTCCTTAGCCAGGGTGCCATCCTCAGGCACAGCAGAGTCCGCTTGCGCTGGCAATACTACCAACGCCAACTCCACCAATTTGCTAACCACGATAGCTTTTAGGTCCCTTTTTAGTATTTGTCTAGAATAGAACAAACCGAAATAATCTGCTATCTGGGCCAAATCATCCTTCCGACAGCGGTCTAGTTGCCCAATCGAGGGACCGGCCAAGAAGGACTCCAAATCGAACAGCGACATTCCAATTGACTTACGTCCTACCACCAAGCTATGTGCAACTTTCAGTTCAGTTAAGGGATCCGTTTTAAAGAGATCCCGGATGAGCCCCCATTTATGTTACGTCCCCCGCTAGGGGAAGGGGTGGCAACATAAAACCAGATGTTGTTGGTTTAACTGAAAGCGTTTATTTAGCCCAGTGCCAGTGATAATCAATTTAACAAACATAAGAGGCAAAACTACAAAAGGGAAAGGACCATTGGGTGCTGTCCAAATCAAAGAAACAAATACAACCAAGAAGAAGCTCACAAAATACAAGGGTGGAACAGCACCCCTACGTCTAGTGTGTATAACAAAGTCCACATGGAGGGGGCGGGCACTCAGTCCACATGGAGGGGGCCGGCACTCCGCCCACATGGAGGGGGCGGGCACTCAGTCCACATGGAGGGGGCGGGCACTCAGTCCACATCGAGACGATTGAGCAGATTTCCGCTGCTCTTGTTAATGCAAGAGTAAACGGTAATACTATGTTAAGCTAGCGGGAGCCCATGCTGTTAATTAAATTATACAAACAGATGGTACGGGAGAATTGTGACTGGGTATCTTTCTTGCTGCGTACCATGGAACTATTATAAAGTTAAGCATAGCCTAAACGACTTGCAAATACATTTTCTCTTTATTTTTTTTTCGCTTAGCTGCTCAACTCATGGACCTATTTAGGTTCCACTTAAGAGTTCACGTTACAACCGTTCGCCGTTGCTCCATGTTTAAATCACAGTGCCTTGTTCGTGACCAGTCTCAAATTCACTAACTGAAATAGTGCCCCCTAGTGATCTTTTTTTTTTTTTACTCAGTATTAATAGGCCTACTATTGCTGTTTTCGCTTGAATTTTTGTATTTCTCTACAGATTGCTTCGATAATGCAACATTAAAAGTTACTAACAGCGACTTCACACAGAAGCTCTGGCTTAGGGCCCCCCACCGCCCTTGGGCCCCTGGGCATGTGCCCGGTGTGCCCGTGCAGTAATCCACCCTTGCCTGTAAACAATGCAACGTGTGCGAACTCCTGTACCCGTCTGTCTGTGAGAGTTACAGGCCCAGTAAGAGCCAAAATAAGATTTGGGGAACTATGAAGACTGGGACCCAAAGGTATGGCCTTAACAGATGTAATGTGAGGAATAACGAAGTGACCACATCTAAGGGCAAAAAATTAACCTCAATAGACATAATGAAAAGCTACATGTGTGAAGCACATTAAGTTACACCAATCACAGGAGCACTAACAACAGTCTTTTTATTCAACAAAACAATTAAAAAATAACAACTACAAAAAATAGATTGTAAACTATTAACATAAAAGATAAATCAATAAAGAGTAGAACAAACAAAGTCTCAACGGGGGGGGGGGGGGGGGGAACACACTGACGCCTTCCTCAGTGAGGTGGACGCCACTCTCGCTTCACGCTCTGTCGCCCGACATCGCCGTCACCGCCGCCATAGCTGCCAAGCGCCGCCATTATGCTGCATCATCAGACTACATTGGAGTCGTGTGGCGCAGGCGTCACGGGGAGGGGGACGGGGAGGGGGAGAGGTGTTTGACTCAAAAGAGGCACCTTCAGGTTTCTCCTGTCCATCATCTCCACACAGAACAGTTCATAGTCAGTATGTAATCTGAATGAGAATTGGAATGGTTTCCACGTTTCTTCCTCATCCCCGCCGTCATGGGATTTGCGCTGTGTTGATGCTGCCATCTGCTCCCAACCTTCCATCCCAATGACCTCTGGGAGAGAAACGCTGTCCTTGAAAGACTGTAACTGGCACCATGCTGCTGCCTGAATTGTGTCCTTCAGGACAACATCATCTTCCTTGAAGAAGAAAGAAAAATTATTTGTGTCTGTACTTGACACCCTACTCTCCCAAAACCACAAAATGGTATGCAAACAAAGGCTACTACTACTGATGAGTTTTCAGTGATAAAAAACACTATTCAACTAGTCATCAGACTATTTCATCTGGCTATACATACAACCTCCAGCATTACACACATATTACATACCAGGTTCCCAGGTTCCAGTTCCTGGTCTTCAGTTTTGTCTGGAAATAAAACAGATTGTTGTCTGTAATGTTGAGTAGGCTAATACAATGGAATAATAAAAGTAGGCCCTAGTAGTGCAATAGATCCGCCATGGAGTAGGCTATAACTTGTATATTGATGGTGTCTCTAAAAGTCAAAGAAAAGCAGTATAAACATAAAAGTAGTTTTCGACAAAAAAACATTGCAGCGTTTCGGTTTCCTATTTTTCGGCTGCTTTGTATAAGATGGCTTGTGCATATACACAATGCAATTAGAATAAAAATAATATTGATATTCGATTCCTGTGGACTCTTATGAACATTTCAAGACCCAACATGAAGTATCAACTCATTGCTAAGGATATCCACAACGACGATAAAGTAAGAATGCACCAAGGGTGGGGGAGGGTGAGGGGGGCTATTTTGTCCTAAGACAGTACCCAGCTAACACACGACCATACGGCAACGTTGCCTATACGTCGCCATTTGGTCATGGCAACATTACCTCCGTTGCCTACAGGAAGTTGCCATAAAGTAAACAAATAACATTGCCGCGACGTAGTGGCTTGGTAATTTTGCTAACGTTGCCACTTGGTAGCGTGAGTGACGTTGCCACAACGTAGTGGTGTGGTCATTTGCTAACGTTGCCACTTGGTACTGTTAATAACGTTGCCGCGACGTAGTGGTGTGGTCATTCAACCCAGTCGCCAAGAAAAAACGTTGACGGTGTACGTTTCCATGAACACTGGATACGTAGCATTTCAACGTAAAAAATAGCGTGTTATACCTACAGTATCCACGCGTGCCGCTGTGGAGGCGGGTTTCGGGGTTTGGGTTTCACGGCTTCCGCGGCAAATTGTGGACACGATTGTTCAGGGGGGGGGGGGGGAGGTAGACTGTTGTTGACCGGGGGGGGGGGGGGGGGGGACACGTTTGTTGAGGGGGGAGATGACGACACGTTTGTTGAGGGGGGGGGGGGGGGGGGGGGGGGAGACCAGTGGCGTATCCAGGACATTTTTACTGGGGTGGCCAAGATGGGACACAAAGCTAGTGTGGGGTGGCCATGGCATAGCGAAGTTTAATACATACACGTACGCAGCCAACTGCAGTTCGAATCCCGGTCCTTTGCTGCATGTCACATCCCCTCTCTCTCCCATGATTTCCTGTCTCATAACTGTCAAATAAAGGTGTCTATGCTGGTAAAATGACTTTTTTTTTTTAAAGTCATTTTTTAAATTCTATTACCACCTATCACAGTCCTCAAGTATATCTGGTTATTTTAACATGTCTATTTTTAATCAGTAATTATGTTCAGAATAAGGTACACATTTTCTAAGAGCCATTTCCTTATAGTGGATTAAAGTCCTCATCTCTTCACAAGTTAAATTAGAGTAGCAAAATTCAACTGCTCTTAACTCATCCTATATAATAACATTAATCAGCTCATCATCTGTGTCACCTGTATTGTTACCTGTGTTTTCTTTACTAATTGAGGCGCCATCTTGTGGTTACATAAAACACAGCAATCCAGGCAACAGAACAAACCAAAATGCTTTAAGATAGACCTTATTAAAAAGTGTATCTGTAAGCAAAGGATAAATTAAGCTTGTAAGGAAAAAAACAGAAATATTTGTTCTTTACATGCTTAGTTTATGTTATTATTTAGCTTAGATATAATTTGTTGGAGATACTGGAATTAGATTTTTTTTTGGTTTGTTCTTTGCTTTGGTGTGTTTTTATTTAACCACAAGATGGCACCTAAATTAGTAAAGCAAACATGGGTAACAATACAGGTGACACAGATGATGGCCTGATGACTGAATAATGTTATTCTAGGATGCCTTGTGATGTATGAAAATGTGCAAAAAGTGGGTTTTCAACCCAGACAGTATTCATGTCCAGGGCCCTGATGAAGGTATAAACGTTGGCTTTGATTCAGCATAAATTATGACGTTTATTTAAATCAAACAGTTAAGCCTTAGAATCACAAATTAACTTGATAAATATACATAAACAATTGTAACATAAACCAAACAAATCTTAACTCCAAAGTATATACTATAAAGTAATGTTATGTAAACCTTCAAACTCTAATGAACAATAGAGGATTCTAATAATAGTAACAAAGTGCAATAGAGGTAGCTAGTTCTTGCTTTTGCTCATTCTCCTGCTACAAAATGCTTTCACATAGGCCATAAGACCACAAGACAAGACTTAAGTCCAATGCAATGCCACCAGACCAAATATAACTTGTAACCCCTTAAATATCACCTTTGACTCCATTAAAATGTCAAAAAGAAAGGAGGTGTCAACAATGTGCCTAATTATGTCTATTTATAGGATCTACAAAGGTTTCTTTTTACATAACTACCACTCTTACAACTCACTTTTAATAACACAATTAACACATATTGCATCTCAAGCATTTGTGGCATTTGAATGCAACAAATAAGTCACAGCTTGTTCTTGTGTTATAGCTACTTAAATCTAGACTGTCACTATGTTTCACACACTGGTTGGCCAAAAATATAACATTAGCTCTATTGAACACACACATCTGCAAAAAACACCATCAGTCTTCAGTCCAGAAAACATCTTTCTTTTCATATTTCATGGCGGTATCCAAAACACTAACGTTACATGCTTAACTTTGTTTGCAGGCTGCTAAGCTAGCTAGTGCAGTGTAGTTCGTCTTTTAGCTGCTACTTAGTGCTGGATAAAGTTTTCCTACACATTCAGAGGGAACTACGATATAACTAAACATTAAATGACCATACCTCTCAACGACAGATTTCAGCGTCTTTATCGTTTTTATATTGTTCACGTTGTCACTGTGACCGTCGTCGTCCTCCTGTTTCACGGACCAGCAGCATGTGCAGCGCGCTCATCTCATGGGTCACCTGACCTGCATAGCTAAATGTCCGCCGAGCAGAAATCAGCTCTCACAGCCTCAGTGCGGCCATTACTGTGTTAGTTAAAAATGTAAAACTGACCCTAAATCAGTTGATCAGCTGTCATCATTGATTGACAGCATTTCTCTTATTTCTTGTGTTGACGAACTTGACCAACTACCTATCAGATCTGGGGTGGCCACAGGGGTGGCCAATGAGCTTTCAGGGGTGGCCCTGGCCACCCCAGGCCACGGCCCTAAAGGTGAGAAAAATGACGCAAAAAACGCCCCTTTCACGTGAACGCGCACTGAACCTAAAGCGGAAAACCTGGATCAACTAATTTAATCTAAAGTGAGCTTCGTGGTACCATTTAACTCTGATTGGTTTTCCCAAGAAAGCCTGGGTATGTTCAGCGAGCTTCGTGGTATAGGGCACGGGTTTGGGGTCTTTATTGTTTGTGTATTGTTTATTGTGCGTGGTGTTGCCGCCACCGTTACCAAGACTTGCATGTCCGTTGGTTGGGTGTGCGTTGCGCTGTGTGTTACGGGTGTGTGTTAAATAAGGCAGCTCTCGGGATCGTGCGGTGTATGAGGCACGAGAGTTGCGTCACCGTTTAACCTGGGGCCTGTACCACGTAGCTCGCTTAGAGGGTTAGCGAGGTATGTTGAGCTCCAAGCCTGGCTTAGTTGTACCACGAAAGTCGATCTCTTTTAGTGTCGCTGTATTACCATGGTGACTTATGCTCGCAACCAAACCTGGTCGGGAGCAGTTTTTCGGCTTAGTCTAGCCGGAGATCGGCTACTTAAATCGGTGTGCGCAGCTTCCTAGCCCCTCCTCTGACAATGGCGTCACCATTCGTGGGTGTTCCCGTGGACCCCGGCGCACTTCTCGTACAGGCGTCTCTCCGGAGACAGAGGGTTTTACGGGACAGAACTGATCCATTGGCATTGTCTGACGATATTCAGATTTCAGACTTTATTGTCATTGTGCAAACAACAAAATTGGGGTTCTTCATGAGAGATACAGATTCTCATCAGAGGGTGTTCGTTATTTGATCGTCCTTTTGGACCTTATGTAGACAATGATTACTGTTGCGCATTGTGTCTCCGTGACAGTCTGCTAGAGCGGAGGTAGCGCGTCAGTCTTGAATTTCTGCGCGGGGGGTTCGACTCCCAAGTGATGCAATTTTATGTGAAGCTTAAAAAGTCCTAATTCTCATGCATATGGAATACTTAATCACTAAAGCTTATGGAATTATATTTTTGTGCTTATTTCGAACTTGAACCCATATTTTCAAGGCCGTGCTGGCACCACATCTATGGGGGTAAAATGCATGATGATAGACCGGCGAAATTGAGCCCCGGTCGCTGGCGTTCGGGTCTTATACCAATCCATTATGCTAGAGCCGCTACCTCTCAGTGGTCGAAAACATGCCATACATTTCTTAAATAGGGTGTATTTAAAGGGAATTCCCTAAATGGTAGAATAAGGCAGGATGGACGTTGCTTATGCATTTTTAAATCATCATCATTCTATTTGGATTAATGGCGAACAATTCTGCATTTGGCATAGTTATTTTACAGACAATATGTAGAATATTTTCACTTATATGCATATAGACTGCTTGATCTATTGTAAAGGTGAGAAAAATGACGCAAAAAACGCCCCTTTCACGTGAACGCGCACTGAACCTAAAGCGGAAAACCTGGTTCAACTAATAGAATCTAAAGTGAGCTTCGTGGTACCATTTAACTCTGATTGCGAGTTACGGCTCTGTCGAGCCAGGTTTTCCCAAGAAAGCCTGGGTATGTTCAGCGAGCTTCGTGGTATAGGGCACCGGGGCTCCCGTCTCGTGCAGAACAAGTTTGACCATAATGTCAAACTTGTTCTGCACTTTGGTTTGCTGCATTTAGACAGCGATTCTCTCCTGCTGAACTACACTGTAAACCCGAACTTGTTGGTTCAACTTAAAAAAACTTGTTTCCATGCTGCCTTGAAATTGTATGTCAAGACAACTAAGACAATAAGTTAACATAAATGGATATTGCTATTTGACTCAACTCCATCTTCAGTCCATATTACTTGAAACCGTTAGGTGACATAACTTAACCTTGAGTCCATACTACATAAATTCAATAGTTGATTAAACTTGAATAGCATTATAAGTAACATACATTTTTTTGTTAATGTAACTACAAAACTAGTGAGTTGTACTTACATTTATGAACTGATTGAATATAAACCGCAATCAAGATTACTTAAATGTATAAGTTGATTTAACTGATATACTAGTGAGTTGTACTTACATTTATGAACTGATTGAAAATAAAGCCCAATCAAGATTACTTATATGTATAAGTTGATTTAACTGATATACTAGTGAGTTGTACACACTTTTATTAACTGAAAATAAAGCCCAATCAAGATTACTTAAATGTATAAGTTGATTTAAATGATGAATCCTTGCTCAGGATTTTTCTCAAAAGAATGACCATCCTTTACACCAGAGATTTTGGCAGTCGCTGACCAACAGTTTTATTGTATTATTTTTTTTTCAACAAAACACAACAAAGAGGGATATTGATGAGCGATTATCCCACACAAACTGTCACTTTCAGGAACACTCAGTAATTAGCTCAACTTCACCTCAAAAACAAGTGAAAATGTGACAAAGTATGAACTTCACATCTGAATCAAGTGAAAGTCGAACAAAGTTTCAACTTCACCCCTGAAGTGGATACTTCACCTCTCAAAAGAAATGTCATGCGCCGTTTTCAAAATGTACCGTAAACAAAGATAAGGTTGATGGACGCCCACTGAATACAAATAGTTTAGAAATCTCTTTTGCTCTATCTCCATCTCCTGCTACCTCTATCCTTCTCTCTCTCCTGCTACCTCTCTCTACCTACCTACCTACCTCTCTCTCCCTACCTACCTACCTACCTACCTACCTACCTACCTACCTACCTACCTCTCTCTCTACCTACCTACCTCTCTACCTACCTACCTACCTACCTACCTACCTACCTACCTACCTACCTACCTACCTACCTCTCTCTACCTACCTACCTACCTCTCTACCTACCTACCTACCTCTCTCGCTACCCCTCTCTCTCTCTCTCTCTCTCTCTCTCTCTCTCTCTCCCTCTCTCTCTCTCTCTCTCTCTCTCTCTCTCTCTCTCTCTACCTACCTCTCTCGCTACCCTTCTTTCTACCTACCTCTCTCGCTACCTCTCTCTCTCTACCTACCTCTCTCGCTACCCCTCTCTCTCTACCTACCTCTCTCGCTACCCCTCTCTCGCTAACCCTCTCTCTCTCTCTACCTACCTCTCTCGCTACCCCTCTCTCTACCTACCTCTCTCTCCAGCTACCTACCTCTCTCTCCTTACCTACCTACCTCTCTCTCTCCAGCTATCTACCTACCTACCTCTCTCTCCAGCTACCTACCTCCCTCCCTAGCTACCTACCTCTCTCTCCTTACCTACCTCTCTCTCCTTACCTACCTACCTCTCTCTCCTTACCTACCTACCTACCTCTCTCTCCTTACCTACCTACCTCTCTCTCCTTACCTACCTATCTACCTCTCTCTCCTTACCTACCTATCTACCTCTCTCTCCTTACCTACCAACCTCCAGCTACCTACCTACCTCTCTCTCTCTCCAGCGACCTACCTCCCTCTCTCCAGCGACCTACCTCCCTCT
Organism: Gadus morhua; assembly: GCF_902167405.1. Classification (NCBI taxonomy): domain Eukaryota; kingdom Metazoa; phylum Chordata; class Actinopteri; order Gadiformes; family Gadidae; genus Gadus; species Gadus morhua. Next base: position 522,106 of record NC_044058.1, read on the forward strand.
CTCCAGCTACCTACCTACCTCTCTCCAGCTACCTACCTACCTCTCTCCAGCTACCTACCTACCTCTCTCCAGCTACCTACCTCCCTCTACCTACCTCTCTCCAGCTACCTACCTACCTCCCTCTACCTACCTCTCTCCAGCTACCTACCTACCTACCTACCTCTCTCTCCAGCTACCTACCTCCCTCTCTCTACCTACCTACCTCCCTCTCTCTACCTACCTCTCTCTACCTACCTACCTCCCTCTCTCTACCTACCTCTCTCTCTCTACCTACCTCTCTCTGCCTACCTACCTCCCTCTCTCTACCTACCTACCTACCTACCTACCTCCCTCTCTCTACCTACCTACCTACCTACCTCCCTCTCTCTACCTACCTACCTACCTACCTACCTCCCTCTCTCTACCTACCTCTCTCAAGCTACCTACCTATCTCTCTCCAGCAACCTACATCTCTCGCTACCTCTCTCTATGAAATCTTCTCAAAAAGCAGTAAAATGTTAAAACTTGTAAATTGTTGAATGCTAGCTAAAATTACAAATAGTTTAACAAAACATAAACGGAACAATGTGCATTTAGAAAAAATGCATCAAAACTAACAACAATGTAAAAAGAAGCTATTAAGCTTACTTTTTCTTTCTCAAGAGTCGGTTTTTAACCCATGAACCAATGCAGAGCATTGCCCTCCACCAATGTCCATAAGCACCTTCTGAATTACCTCAAAAGTATACCTAAGGCCTCTGGGGTAGTCTATGTTGAGGGCAAAGAGCAGACCCATTAGCAGTGCCACAGCAGTTGGAAAATCACTGATGCTTGGAAAGATGATTTCTTCCTCGAGGACCACTGCGAAACCAACCGATCATTCTGTTCCACCATAAGGATACCGACTGCCATCCCCTTTGTCCAGTCCTCCTCTGCATCTGTGACCTACAAAAAGTGGACAAATATATCAAAAAATATTAACCTTTATTTATACCCATGGGGAAATTCGGGTGTCATAGCAGTAAGCATGAAACACAGGATAGGTTCAATTTTATTTTATTTTTTGTTTTACTTGGGCTGAGCTGGGTGAAGTATTACAAATTAAATCACGAGGGACATTTTGAAACAGATTAACGGCAGACTATGCAATATTTAGGATAAAACAAAGTAGAGTCACACAAATAATCCTATTCAATGTTCACTTCTGCCCCACTAGAATGTGTGGTGCTGGTTTATCTGGGGTGGTCCGTTTAGCTTACTTTGTTTTATCATAAAAATGTTTTATAGTCAGCCTTTAAGCATTGTTCTTACCGCAATGCATGTTCATATGAATATAGTTTAAATGTACATATTCATTTATTATTATTTTTACAACAGAAAGCATTCAGAAAATATTGAAAAACATACCTGTACTTTCTTGTAAAGTTTGGCCACATCTTTTAGATAGTAGGGGAGCCCCATCAAAACAACTGCCCTTTGCCTTTGATTGGAACTCAGTAAGACAATAACCAACAAATGGGATATATTAGGCCAGAAATCAGAAAACAATTCCAAGTGATGTTATATTCTACTAATGTCTGCATACTTGTTTGAGTTAAAAAAATAATCAATATGTTCTGAAAAAATGGATATGGACTAGAATGAAATAAATAACTTCATTATAGAATGGTAATTCAATTATATCACTGTTGTTGCATGAAACATTTTTTTTTAATCAATGTATTCTTTTTATTCAGTGTACCAAATTATTCATGACTCATAAACTATTCTTAAATAAATTATCTAGCAAATCAGTTTAAAATCTGATCCTCCGACCTAACCTCATCTGAAATAGAAAAAATACTTTTACCTGACGTTCAGAGAACAGTGCTGGCCATCTTGCTCTCACGTCGGCCACAGGTGGCTCATCCTCCACTATTTGTTTCCTCTGTAAAGGAAAGGTGCTGGTCATCATTTCTTTTATTTGCTGCCAATCAATTTTCCTCTTCTTCATTTCGGTGACCATCTCCGTTCTTTCGTCTTCGAGGGAACGTTGTGTTTTTCTCTCAAGGATGTCTGGCAGGAAACAAACACAAACCCCTTACTATTGGACAGGCAAGCATTTCTTTTAGCATTTCGCTTCTACCAAGTACACCCGGATGTAGCAAGCACCTAGCCTCTAAGCCATATAAACGGGGGTCCAAACAGAGAAACGCCTGCTATATATAACAATCATATTTCCACTCGATTAATTATTTTGGCGCAAGTGCAACAATAAATAAACGTTTAGGGACCGTATATATATTTATATACACTGACTAGATATGACCTGAGCTGCGCTGTTCAGTGGCACGTATGCGACAATGCCGCTGCCATCTTGCCGCGTGGTAAACACCCGGGGCAGAGGTCCATTCACGTCTAAAAATCCCCTTATTTTAAGGCAATCTTCAAGCGGGTCAAACGTATCAACACAGGTCTGACGTATGTCAGAAACCAACCCGCTTGAAGATTGCGTTGAGGATTAGTTAATAAAAAGTTGAGAAAACTCAAAATTGCAAGGCAACTTACTGCAATACATTTTTGAGTTTTGAGCCCAACAAAATGTCATTTTTCTTCTTTAGACAAACTTGAAAGTTAGAGTTACACCAACTAAGATTTTATACTTTACAAAACTCAAAAAAGTAAGTCAGGTTGGTTAACTTAATATTTCAAATTAAGGTTAATATTATTAAAAAAAAAAAACATTTCAACGAATGCAAAACTAGTTTTAAACTTCCATTTTACATTTCTGAATGCCAGACAGCAATGGAACAAGCATCATGTAGCTAGTTCAGCAGCAGAGAATCGATGTCTAAATGCAGCAAACCAAAGTGCAGAACAAGTTCGACATTATGGTCAAACTTGTTCTGCACGATACGGGAGCCCACGTTAAACGGTGACGCAACTCTCGTGCCTCATACACCGCACGATCCCGAGAGCTGCCTTTATTTTACACAGACCTACAACACACAGCGCACCGCACACCCAACCAACGGACATGCAAGTCTCGGTAACGGTGGCGGCAACACTACACACAATAAACAACACACAAACAATAAAGACCCCAAACCCTTTAACCCCACTTAACCTAACAGAAACAAATTGACAAAAGGCAATAAACCTCTTTTTCCCAACCGGCATCACGAATACCCAGACTCCCCGGGGGGTAGGGTAGGAAAGTGTTGAAATGCGCATGTGCACCGTAGTTAGCCCAGCCTCAGACAGAGTCTGACTTAAACCCGTGTGTCTTGCTAACAAAGATACTACAGTGAGCCCAACTCTTGACCTAAAACTCAACATTGTTGGTTGGACTAAATTGCATTGCACAGTTGACATGAATACTTAATGTTTTATATTAATTTTACTCAGAAATCCTAATGAGACCAACAATTTTAAGTTTTCGTTTTTACAGTGCTCCAACATCGCTAGCCAACCAATCAACCGGGGTCTCGTGCTCCCGGGACTACGTGGCTCATTGGGCCAATCAAAGCTCATCAATGCAATGCAGATACAACATTCTACAGCTGGATCTTTGGTCTTCACAGTCACGACTACACAACGTCACGATGCCTCCGTCCCCAAGGCAACCGCCCAGAAACCATCCACTAAGAGGTCCCTAGAGGAAATCATTAGAGAGGATGAGCACTTTGGTTTCAAACCTGCAGTCAAGGGGAAAAGGGCAAAGGATCTCTGGTCTTCACAGTCCAGCATGACAACGCCTCTGTCAACCAGACAAACCAACCATCCAGAGAACATCCACAAGGAGGTCCTTGGAGGGCATCATGGGCGAGGGCCAGCCCTTTGGTACTGAGCCTGTAGCAAATAGGGAAAGGGCTGTCGCATCCATTGCTGGAGGCAGTGTGTTATTCCATGGACCGTTGACAGAAGCTTGGACTCACTTGCCAACATGAGATCATCTGAAATCGATGAATTGCATTTCTCCATCTGCAAAAACACTTTATCACAGTGTTATTTCCCAAGATTAACAATTTATAACAAGAGACACCAGCAATAAAGGGAAAATTATTATTTTATGTAAGGTTAGTTTTAGTCTAATGTTATGCATCCGTGTGGTAAACTTAAAAGTTATACTGTCCAATAGCATAGGTTACCTTACCTAAGCAGCACATGCAATCAATTCAACATTCAATCATACAAGGTATCACACATCCTTGTCATATTACTGAATTGGATGCCATTCGTCAACCATGGTTTGAGGCCAGCATCAGCCTTGTGTGAAAGTCAAGTATGTGTGGAAGAAATTAATGATTATATTCTATGGTAAACCATGATTATTATTAGGCCTATATATCTAATGGTAGAAAACATTTAAAGCTTGACACGGTGCCAGGGAGTCTGGGGTCAGAGCGCAAGTTGGAACCCCCCACAGGAGCAGGAAGCTACGGGGACAATGCGTGCTGACCTCAGCCTGGTGTTCTAGGTTATCTTGTTGACCAGTCGCTTAGAGGAATTTGTGATTGATTGCAGAGGCGGACAGAGTACACAGCTTCCTTACTTGAGTAAAAGTACAGATACCCCTTGCTAAATTTTACTCAAGTACAAGTAAAAGTACTACAGTCAGATGTCTACTTAAGTAAAAGTACTGAAGTACTTGTTTTTAAGTACTTGTACTTGAGTATCAAGAGTACAAGAGTATGTTTTCTAAAGATTGCATTACTACTGCCACAGTGCTTACATTTATGTATAGAAACGTCCTACATGGAGTTATGAAAAATGTTAACACCTTGGAGACTGTAAAAGGAATTGAAAGTAAAATCAAGTAATTTTCATATTTTTACCATGGCAATAGCACAATAGTATACAGTATAACAGTATACTCAAGAACATAAAAACAATTGCTCAGCTTACATAAATATGCAATATCAGAAAAGAAAATTCAGCTAACAATTCTATGTATGTGTGAGTTTTTTTATCAATCAAATCAACAATCGTCTCTCATCTAATTCCGACCATCGAGTTGGCTTTGGCGGAAAGCGAAGGTGATTGCTGATAGGCTGAAGGCTGTCCTAATCAGTTTGAGAGGGAATCACGTTTGAGAGGGAAACAACAACTTGAGGGTTTCCGTGATTTTTCTTTTCTCCTTTTATTTTTCAGAAGGAGTGACGGGTACTCACGGTTATGGATAGAAATGTAACGGAGTAAAGAGTACAATATTTGCCTACACACACACACACACACACACACACACACACACACACACACACACACACACACACACACACACACACACACACACACACACACACACACACACACACACACACAAATACACAAACACCCCCCCCACCACAAGCAATTATAGTGTTGGACAGATAGTAGGTGTGTGGTTGACCTCAACTCCTCACACAGGAGCTATTCTAGATCTCTGGGAAAACAGGAAGGGCTGAGCCAGGGGGCAGAGCCAGCTACCCTGATCTCAGATTAGTCTGTAATTGCTGGGTTTGTCTGCACACTCCATGAATGCACCAGGCGGGCTCCCATGTCGGTGACACACTGCAGTCAAAAGAACACTATTATTCACAGATGCAGGCAGTGTAATTTATACTTGGGGTCCCTCTGCTTCCCCTGCGTTGCCAACTGTGGCACCCCATCAAAAATGATAGGACACATCTGGGCTAGGGGTGGTCCTATGGCTTTGATAGGCCCCCTATGTTTCCTTCTATCTGTAACGTTTTACTGGTTCATAATTCTGTCAACACTGAAAAGCAACATGAAGCAGTTTGGAAATTGTTAAAATATATTCGATTATATGACATGTCATCTTCATCCTATAATAGCCACCAGATGTCACTGAATTTGTGGCAAGAAATCTTGTTGTGCTGGTTCTAACCACAAACCCAGCGACCCAGAACCACATGCACTCCATGGTCAACCTCCAGTATCTACCCAGGCAGGGAGATATCTCTGCCTGTGTTTGAAGAACCTCCTCCCCTCACCCCTTGGACCGTAGCGACCTCCACAAGGTCAACAGAGAGTTGCTGCCAGTGCCCACAGGGAACTCACATATTTGCAGCCCCACTGTGCGTTGCTCCACCTCCCCCTAAGGACAACGTCTGAGAAGGTGCATGGTATCAGATGATTGGGAAGAGAGGGCTCTTGGAATTCTCTCCCCACAAAGTAGGGTCTGATGGAAAGTAGGGAAAGTCTGTTTAACTATCTTAACATGTGCACTCTGTTTATGAAAATTTGGTGTGTGTGTGTGTTGATGTGTGAAGATGGGATGTGGGGGTGAACGAGGGGGAGAGAAAGAAAAGGAGAAAAGGACACAGTGTCCTGGCAGTGCATGGCAGTGAGAAATTCCATTATTACGTAATACTAAACTCACGCTTGACTTTCCAGTACAATAAAAAACAAAACACACATGTATTGCTCCCCCCCAACATTTGTGTTTCCTTCTTCCTTTGGCCTTGGAGTTTCCCAGGGAGGTTTTGCCTGGGAAGACTGCCCCCATGCCCTACATGGTGTGGGGGCAGAACGTCGGCTATATAACAACTGCAGTCAGTCAGTCTGTCAGTCAGGGCAACGGAGAGGTAAGGACGACTGCTGCTTGTCTGCTGAAGATGTTATGATTAAATGAACTATTTGCTCTGAATTGTTGGATCCAAAGCTATTGTGAGGCAGTGACAGATTGCTGTTACTTTTTTTATTTGCTTTTTTGTCAACAAGATATCTCTCCAGCATGTGACACTGTGTGTGATGTAATTTTCATATTTTTACCATGGCAATAGCACAATAGTATACAGTATAACAGTATACTCAAGAACATAAAAACAATTGCTCAGCTTACATAAATATGCAATATCAGAAAAGAAAATTCAGCTAACAATTCTATGTATGTGTGAGTTTTTTTATCAATCAAATCAACAATCGTCTCTCATCTAATTCCGACCATCGAGTTGGCTTTGGCGGAAAGCGAAGGTGATTGCTGATAGGCTGAAGGCTGTCCTAATCAGTTTGAGAGGGAATCACGTTTGAGAGGGAAACAACAACTTGAGGGTTTCCGTGATTTTTCTTTTCTCCTTTTATTTTTCAGAAGGAGTGACGGGTACTCACGGTTATGGATAGAAATGTAACGGAGTAAAGAGTACAATATTTGCCTACACACACACACACACACACACACACACACACACACACACACACACACACACACACACACACACACACACACACACACACACACACACACACACACACAAATACACAAACACCCCCCCCACCACAAGCAATTATAGTGTTGGACAGATAGTAGGTGTGTGGTTGACCTCAACTCCTCACACAGGAGCTATTCTAGATCTCTGGGAAAACAGGAAGGGCTGAGCCAGGGGGCAGAGCCAGCTACCCTGATCTCAGATTAGTCTGTAATTGCTGGGTTTGTCTGCACACTCCATGAATGCACCAGGCGGGCTCCCATGTCGGTGACACACTGCAGTCAAAAGAACACTATTATTCACAGATGCAGGCAGTGTAATTTATACTTGGGGTCCCTCTGCTTCCCCTGCGTTGCCAACTGTGGCACCCCATCAAAAATGATAGGACACATCTGGGCTAGGGGTGGTCCTATGGCTTTGATAGGCCCCCTATGTTTCCTTCTATCTGTAACGTTTTACTGGTTCATAATTCTGTCAACACTGAAAAGCAACATGAAGCAGTTTGGAAATTGTTAAAATATATTCGATTATATGACATGTCATCTTCATCCTATAATAGCCACCAGATGTCACTGAATTTGTGGCAAGAAATCTTGTTGTGCTGGTTCTAACCACAAACCCAGCGACCCAGAACCACATGCACTCCATGGTCAACCTCCAGTATCTACCCAGGCAGGGAGATATCTCTGCCTGTGTTTGAAGAACCTCCTCCCCTCACCCCTTGGACCGTAGCGACCTCCACAAGGTCAACAGAGAGTTGCTGCCAGTGCCCACAGGGAACTCACATATTTGCAGCCCCACTGTGCGTTGCTCCACCTCCCCCTAAGGACAACGTCTGAGAAGGTGCATGGTATCAGATGATTGGGAAGAGAGGGCTCTTGGAATTCTCTCCCCACAAAGTAGGGTCTGATGGAAAGTAGGGAAAGTCTGTTTAACTATCTTAACATGTGCACTCTGTTTATGAAAATTTGGTGTGTGTGTGTGTTGATGTGTGAAGATGGGATGTGGGGGTGAACGAGGGGGAGAGAAAGAAAAGGAGAAAAGGACACAGTGTCCTGGCAGTGCATGGCAGTGAGAAATTCCATTATTACGTAATACTAAACTCACGCTTGACTTTCCAGTACAATAAAAAACAAAACACACATGTATTGCTCCCCCCCAACATTTGTGTTTCCTTCTTCCTTTGGCCTTGGAGTTTCCCAGGGAGGTTTTGCCTGGGAAGACTGCCCCCATGCCCTACATGGTGTGGGGGCAGAACGTCGGCTATATAACAACTGCAGTCAGTCAGTCTGTCAGTCAGGGCAACGGAGAGGTAAGGACGACTGCTGCTTGTCTGCTGAAGATGTTATGATTAAATGAACTATTTGCTCTGAATTGTTGGATCCAAAGCTATTGTGAGGCAGTGACAGATTGCTGTTACTTTTTTTATTTGCTTTTTTGTCAACAAGATATCTCTCCAGCATGTGACACTGTGTGTGATGTGGGTTTATGTGTGTGTCTGGGTATGCAGCCGCACACACATTGCGCCATGTCAACTGAGGTGAAACCAGGCATGTCTCTGTGTCCTCTGGGCATGGAGCCACCCCCGGAGCGAGAGCTGTTGTGTATCTTTGGGACGGGGGACCTGGGTCGCTCTCTGGGCCAGCGGCTACTCCAGACGGGCTACAGGGTGGTGTACGGCAGCCGCAGGCCCCACAGCTGTGGCCCCCTGCCCCCGGGGGCTCAGGTACGCACTGGGTCAGAGCAACACAACGCTTTGGTGTTCCTTGAGAAACGTTTCCCCTCTCTCTCTCTCTCTCTCTCTCTCTCTCTCTCTCTAGATATATATATATATATATATATATATATATATATATATATATATATATATATATATATGCCTCTATCCGCTGTCTTCCTCCCTCTCTGTTGGGCTTTGTTTTGACTCACAGCTCTACGGATTCCAGGAAAAGTCTGGCACGTTCTCAACATGAAGTTAATTAAAAACATGGCCAAATAGCGAAGTTCACTTTTGCCAGTAGAGAAGAAAACCTGCCTTTTTGCTAAAAAAATTCACAGTATGTGTAACAACTCCATGCAAAGTCCTAATTATATAGCTGTACAAATGTATATTTGTCCAAATATATTCCTTGGAGTAAATAGTGATACAGAACTGTGTTTGAAGAGTAGCGTCCTTGACAAATCAATGAGTTGAGTTGTCATATGTAAAATGTATTATCCAATCACTGTGTGTGTTTGTTTATGTATGTTTGTATGTATGTATGTATGTGTGTGTGTGTGTGTGTGTGTGTGTGGATGGAGGGTGCTCATGCCTGTCTGTTTGTCTGCTGGTCTTTCTTCAGGTTATGAGCCATACAGAAGCCGCACAGCTAGCCGCTGTAGTTATCGTCTGCGTTCATAGAGAACACTATGATTTCATGGAAGAAGTAGCGCCTCAACTGAAGGGAAAGGTGCTTCCACTCACAATCTACTACACCTCACTAATGACTATTCATACGGTTCATCTACGTCACGTTTTCTGGAACGCCGCCATTTGCACGACCGATCTCGCCAAGTATGGCGAGATCGGTTTATGTAAAAAATAAAAAGTTGAGAAAACTCAAAATTGCAAGGCAACTTACTGCAATCAATTTTTGAGTTTTGAGCCCAACAAAAGATCTTGAGTTTTAAAAAAGTTCCATCAACTAATATTATTTTGTTTGTATAATTACATTTTCTTCTTTAGACAAACTTGAAAGTTAGTCATACCAACTAAGATTTTATATTTTACAAAACTCAAAAAAGTAAGTCAGGGTTGTTAACTTAATATTTCAAATTAAGATTAATAACATAATTGCATTTTCAAAGAAGGCAAAACAAGTTTTAAGTTCACTTTATTAAAAGCAATAATTGGAAACTTCCATTTTACATTTCTGAATGCCAGACAGCAATAGAAGAAGCAACATGTAGCTAGTTCAGCAGCAGAGAGTCGCTGTCTAAATTCAGCAAACCAAAATGCAGAACAAATTTGACATTATGGTCAAACTTGTTCTGCACGAGACGGGAGCCCAGGTTAAACGGTGACGCAACTCTCGTGCCTCATACACCGCACGATCCCGAGAGCTGCCTTTATTTATCACACACCCACAGCACACAGCGCACCGCACACCCAACCAACGGACATGCAAGTCTCGGTAACGGTGGCGGCAACACTACACACAATAAACAACACACAAACAATAAAGACCCCAAACCCTTTAACCCCACTTAACCTAACAGAAACAAATTGACAAAAGGCAATAAACCCCTTTTTCCCAACCGGCATCACCCAGACTCCCCGGGGGGTAGGCGTCGCCACAATATTTACCATCTTGTAAACATGTCATTGTGCAGTGCATAACAATTGTAACAACAGCAACAACATTGCTGACATATCTGGGCCCCGTTTCCCGAAAGCATCTTTAGCCTAAGTGGATCGCAGAGTGGGTCGTACGAGCATCGTACAGTTTTCACACCGTTTCCCGAAAGCATCTTTGGTAACGAACGTCTTGAAAACGCTCACGAGTCACGAGTAGCTAACGAGTGCTCCAGGGTACTCGTAGGACGCTAAGAGCCTCGTTAGCCTACTATAGCCTCAGTGGCGTAACCAGCGGACATTCCTAGTATTGGATGCGTTTTATTATAACACATTGGTAATGGTGTATCACGTGCGTCTGAGCCTAATGTGGGCCATTATGTTCTTAGTTTGAGAGAGACAGTCCAGGAAATGTTTGAGCAGGCAGGGCACTTAAAATGTGTGAGAGAAAGTGGGGGGGATTTGTGAAGACTGACATAGGCTACTCATAAAACGTAGAATAAAATATGTAAAAAAAATAAAAAATAAAAATATTAATTATAAAAATATTTAAAAAAATGCAAAGGAGCAGGCAAAAGGCTGGGATATGATGGGGATTGGTCACGTTGACGGGAATGTTTAGTGACATGTGGGAGGGTGGAGGGGGTTAAAAAAAAAGTCTCAATCACTCTTCGACGTGCATGAAAACCAGCCGCGTAGTTATGAGGGAGGCCGTCCTCTCACAGATCTTCCTCGTCGTCATCGTCCTCAATGTCCTCCGGTTCAACCAAAGCTACCCCAGCCTTAGCTGCAATTTTGTGCAACATAGCTGTCACACATATCACAGTGCATGACTTGGCCGGCGAAAACTGGAGCCCTCCGCTGGACTTGTGAAGGCATCTAAAGCGCAACTTCCACCTCCCGATCGTGCGCTCAGGATTAGGACTGATAGATATGTCGGCCTAGGCTAAATCAATTGTGTTTTAATATCTTTAGCATTCATATTATTGCAATCTATTCTTTTCATAGGCTACTCTGCGGTTGGCCTTGATGGGGAGATATTTTAACCCTTTTTAACCCCATTTTCCTCCGACATAGCCCGTTTCAGCACCATGTCAGTGGACAGGTACAATCCTACGATCGTCGTAAGTGCAGCGAATGCGCGTTCACGTTAAGAGGAGTTTCGGGAAACGCTCCAAAGAAATTATCGATGGTTCGAAAGATCTATCTTTCGAACCATCTTACGAGCGAAGATCAATCGATATCGGGAAACGGGGCCCTGAAGTGGCCGTGTCAAATAAAAATATGCATAACCTGTGCGCATAAAACGCATAAAAGCACCTGTGTGGCTCACAACACAGTTCCAACATGGAACTGTGTTGTGATACGTAGCGAAGACCCACGACGTGCAGGAATGTAGGTGACACCCCTGAAAATTCCGTTATGAAACCCCGTATTTTCCAAAGTGTCGAAATGCGCATGTGCACCATAGTTGGCCCAGCCTCAGACAGAGTCTGACTTAAACCCGTGTGTCTTGCTAACAAAGATACTACAGTGAGCCCAACTCTTGACCCAAAACTAAACATTGTGGATTGGACTAAATTGAATTGCACAGTTGACATGAATACTTAATGTTTTATATTCATTTTACTCAGAAATCATAATGAGACCAACAATTTTAAGTTTTCGTTTTTACAGTGCACCGCTCATCTGAATGTTAGAGAGAGACAGAGATATTATCGATTTTAGGCTCTGATCCTTATTTGTTATCCCTAGTTTTTTTTTTGTCCATTAGTATGCTTGCCTCAAATCAATCTTCACGACATATATATTTATTTAGTCCACAACCCCTCCCCATACAGTGGAGATATCTTGAAAACGTTCAAGAGCACTGATGCCTACCAATATGCTGTGGCTGGATGGGTGAAGGACGCTAAAGTGAGGCACTTGGCCAACAATAATCGTTATCTGATAAGTACTATATATTTGTGACTTCTTGTGAACAGTTTGTGGTGGGTTACTATCATTGATCATTGAAATCAGTCATCAAATCATATAGACGATAATTTCACCAGGGACGCTTAGGACCAGTTTTCTTCAAGATTAATTTTGTACCCACAACAAAACCCGATTTGAATTATTATGGATTATTTTGGACAATGAATGAGGTATTAATACCAATACTCTTTGGCTGGGACGATGTCAACATTGGGTATATGGAGCAGAACATAGTGGGTTATATGTCAACGTTTTTTGTATGCATTTTATTCATTAGTAAGCTACATGGATATGCCATCTTTCAGAACCTTTCATTACCTGCACTAAAGAGGATAAAAGAGCGCATCCTCATTGTTTGATTGTGGTTGTAGGTGTTGTTGTTGGTGCTGAGTTACCACTGAAATCAGTTGGTCAGTGGGTGGGATCGGTCGTCAATGGCGGCGCAAAGCTACAGTGACGTCACGTGAACCTGCTCACCCATTCCCATTGATCATTAGGTATTGGTGGACGTCAGTAACAACAGCAAGAAGGGCCTCTACCCAGAATCCAATGCTGAGTTTTTGCAGAGGTGGGGAACTAATTAACTCAACTGCTTCACACTTCTCGGATGCAAAGTATGCAAATAAAAATGGTGATTGCTTTGTGTGTAAGTGTGTGTGTTGCTTTATTTTCTTCAGCCTGATCCCTGCAGCGTCTGTTGTTAAAGCCTTCAATACAGTCTCAGCCTGGTCTTTACAGAACGGACCTTCAGATGCTCACAGACAGGTACTGTGTTTGTCCATCTGTATGTCTTGTCTGTGTTTTTTTGGTATTTTGAAGTTAGTGTGGTGGGGTGTAGTTGTATAAGTATATGTGTTAAAAAAGAAGATAAATAAGTAAAAATGCGACAAGTGAATGAATCAATGTTTCTTGTATCATTATCAGTAGCAGAACTTATAACAATTTTATTAATGCATCTTTTTTCGACTTTATGTTACCAAAATACTAAGGACAATAAACTGGATTTGAAATGCAACTGCTCACAACACTTTAGTTAGTCTTAAACTGTAGACATCAACACATTAAGGCCCGCTGATTTGTAGAACGATTACGACTCAAGTGTATCAGCCATGGGTCTTTGACGGATTAGCCCTCAGTCCCTTTGAGCTCCAACCAAAGCTTTCCTCTCCCGCTGACCAGAACTGCCTGTGTGGAATTTTTTCCGTTTGAGTTTGACCTGGTAGGGAAGACCCTGGGGACCCTTAACCACACAATCTGTATTTCTGTGTCTGTGTGTGTGTATGTGTAGATGTACAAAATATTGTGTGTCGGGGTGTGACATGGAATGTGTGTGTTTCTGTGTGACGGAGGATGTATGTGAATATACAATATTTTTCATCTGCTATTACCTCTTTCAGCAAAGTCTAAAATTAGGTGTATGTTCTGTAGAAAGCCATGGCACTGCAGGTGGTAACGTGCGCTATATCCTCTGGAGTCAAATACCTCCTTTAGTCTTCATCTGTGTAATTATAATAATGAGCATGTATTAGGGCTTTAACGATACGCGTATCAAACCGAAAATCGCGATACTCAAAGCCACGATCCTGTCTCGCGGTGTGAGAAGGCAGAAGCGCGATACGCCCTTTCTAACTCTGCGGTCAAATTGTCCGATTGAAATTTGCTAATAATTTGTCTAAATAATAGTCTGCTGACAGCGCCCCCTCCTATCGATGCCGTAAGTATGCGACTGCAATCCTCCGTGGCTACGGAGGATCGCATTTCTCCACAGCCGTCGAAGTGCTCATATGCGATATGAACGACATTTATCCAGAGGGGGCCTGTGTGATCCTGTCTCTAGTGTTTTGTGTGATTTGACTGGCAGTTTGTCTGCTTATAGGTCGGAATGAAGCGGCCACCGATTATTGACAGGATGGGTACTTTATTCTACCGGACTCGTTCGCTTCTTCACTAGACACACGCGCTACCGCTCGCTCTCCTCGCTCGTCCACTCACTCGCTGACGTCACTCACACACGCATACGCACATTGCCATTCTGGCGCACACACATATGCTACTCGTAACGCCTCGTTATTGCGACGTTCATGACCTTCAGGTTTTTCTCCATCTATTGAAAGTTAGTCTATTAAACATGTTGCATTCTATACGGCCTGATTATGTCATTATTTAAGCTACATAGCCTAATAAGAAGTGCTAATAAGGATATTTGACTAAACCAACCAAACAGTTGAAAAAAGCATCCTCCCACACGTTATGTCTTATTCATTTAGCTATACTTTAATAGTATTCTTTCTGTTCAAATCTGTTCAGTGTTCCAAATTATTTGTTATTAAATGTTACATTAAGTTAATTGGTATATAAGTGTTGTTTAAATAAAATGCTTTTTAAATTTCAAAAAATCGTGGGATGTATCGAACCGTGGGTCAAAAATCGTGATACAAACCGAATCGTGAGTTTGTGTATCGTTACAGCCCTAGTATGTATGCATTAGTGAGGAAGCCTTATACACTGTAAAAAATAAAAAGTTGGGCAAACTCAAAATTGCAAGGCAACTTACTGCAATCAATTTTTGAGTTTTGAGCCCATCAAAAACGTGATTTTCTTCTTTAGACAAACTTGAAAGTTAGAGTTATACCAACTAAGATTGTTATATTTTACAAACTCAAAAAAATAAGTCAGGGGTGTTAACTTAATATTTCAAATTAAGGTTAATTTTATTTAAAAAAAAAAACATTTCAAAGAATGCAAAACGAGTTCTAAGTTCACTTTATTAAAATTAATAATTTGAAACTTCCATTTTACATTTCTGAATGCCAGACAGCAATAGAACAAGCAACATGTAGCTAGTTCAGCAGCAGAGAATCGCTGTCTAAATGCAGCAAACCAAAGAGCCGAACAAGTTTGACATTATGGTCAAACTTGTTCTGCACGAGATGGCAGCCCAGGTTAAACGGTGACGCAACTCTCGTGCCTCATACACTGCACGATCCCGAGAGCTGCCATTATTTAACACACGTCCGCAACATACAGCGCACCGCACATCCAACCAACGGACATGCAAGTCTCGGTAACGGTGACGGCAACACTACGCACAATAAACAACACACAAACAATAAAGACCCCAAACCCGTTAACCCAACTTAACCTAACAGAAACAAATCTACAAAAGGCAATAAACCCCTTTTTCCCAACCGGCATCACGAATACCCTAGTCTCGCAAAGCCAGACCAAACTACAGCAAGTAGAATGAAGTACGAATACCCAGACTCCCCGGGGGGTAGTGTCGAAATGCGCATGCGCACCGTAGTTGGCCCAGCCTCAGATAGAGTCTGACTTAAACCCGTGTGTCTTGCTAACAAAGAGACTACAGTGAGCCCAACTCTTGACCCAAAACTCAACATTGTTGGTTGGACTAAATTGCATTGCACAGTTGTACATGAATACTTAATGTTTTATATTCATTTTACTCAGAAATCATAATGAGACCAACAATTTTGAGTTTTCGATTTTACAGTGTATAAGCCACACCTTGAGTCTAGCAGGCTGAAAGTGAAGTCTGTAGTCGTCCTCCCATCTCAAGGTGTTCCTGTGTGGGGACAAGGCTGAGGCCAAGCAGAAGGTCAGAGAGCTGGCTACCAGGTTGGGCCTCAGCGTCCTGGACAGAGGCAGTCTGTCAGCCGCCAGGGAGGTGGAGGACTTCCCCCTGCAACTGTTCCCCGAGTGGAGGCTACCTCTCTGCATCGCCACCGGCCTCACCGGCTTCTTCTTCTTCTACCTGCTCATCAGAGACATTATCTATGCCTATGTGGAGCAGGACAAGGACATCTCCTTTAGGATCATGGTGTCCCTGGCCAACAAGGTAGAAACATCCAAACGCCATCTGGACCAGATGGCCCTCCGTAGTAGCTAATGTGTTGCTTCTACTCCAGCTCCATGTGTTACAATTCTATAACCTGTGTGTTCATGCAGGTGTTCCCCATCGTATCTCTGATCATGTTGTCTCTGTGCTACCTGCCAGGCGTAATGGCTGCCATCCTTCAGCTGTATAGAGGAACCAAGTACAGGTCAGCGAGCACAGACTGAAGATAACCTTCAATAGCTGAGCCACAGTGAGCTTAGTTTAGACCTGTCATTCACATTCTTCTGGTGTTCATGAGATAAATATCTAGACCCTACAACCACCTTAAAACTAATCTGTTTACACAAAGGCACAATGGGCTCACACAGAGTCACAGAAAACGTGTTTGAATGCAACCATTAAGGTGTACAAGTTTACTTTGCTTTCGCTAATGCTGGCTAATGCTTTTTAATTCTAGAAATGCATCTACGACCTACAGATTCTTTAGAAATTGTGATACAGCCTGACAATGTTTCAGATATATTTGCATGTGAGTCCCAATAGCTTTATTCTTGTTGATGACCGTGGACATCTGAGCTCAGCACGTTATAAAGCTCAACGCATCTGTGAGAGATGCGGATGACAACATACCTCTCATAAATCTAGATGTGATATAGTGTTTACACCTCCAGAGTTGGTTTGGGAAACGGCTGCCTTCACCCCTTATAACCCTCATAACAAACAAAACAAACCAACAAACCTCTCTCTTTGACCATTTCACATCTATTCTCAATTTGCAATTTGATTACAGAATCTAAATGCTAAATGTTTCAATGAAGCCATTATGTTTCGGGCAATGTACATTTCTTAAATAATAATTGATCATGATCCACTATTGACTGGCAGGCGCTTCCCTGATTGGCTGGACCACTGGATGCTGTGCAGGAAGCAGCTGGGCCTGTTGGCGCTGGGCTTTGCCTTCCTGCATGTGCTCTATACTCTGCTCATCCCCATAAGGTATCCTGTACAGCACCCCTCTATAGCCTCCACACACCTGAAGGAGAAAATGCACAACCTTGTTCACGTATACCTATCCCTGGATAACCACTTTAAGACCAATGTTCACCTTTAGTTTAGGTGAGACCATTATAAAGCTATGAATGTTTAGGAACATCTTGGTAAATAATATATGATATTCTTGTTTACATATGGCCTCCAGATACTATGTGAGATACAAAATTAGAGAATACACAGTGCTGCAGGTAAGGCAAGAGCATCAATAAAGCATTTCTAAATAGGTGCCGATAAGCCACCTGATTTGTATTTCTACCACCTCTTTTTCTCTGTCAGATCCGGGAGAACAAGACAGAGGTGTTCGATACGACCACCGCCTGGTATACTGATTCCTACTTTTCCGTTGGGATTCTGGGATTCGCATTGTACATTCTGCTGGGAATTACCTCCCTTCCCTCTGTCAGCAATGCACTCAGCTGGAGGGAGTTCAGCTTTGTACAGGTAAAGCTTTTTCTGTATGTCTATGGATATTGGTGTGCATGCGCGTGTGTGTGT
This sequence comes from Gadus morhua, assembly GCF_902167405.1. Lineage (NCBI taxonomy): Eukaryota > Metazoa > Chordata > Actinopteri > Gadiformes > Gadidae > Gadus > Gadus morhua. The sequence continues at coordinate 539,990 of NC_044058.1, forward strand.
GTTTGTGTTTGTGCATGTTTTTGTGTTTTTTTTTTTTTTCTTGAGGTGAACCTCAGGCTCTTGGGCATTTTCCTCAACCTTCTCCAGGACAACTTCTCCCTTATTTTCTTGTGTGTTTCTGTGTAGGCCAGTGTATCATCCAGGGAAAAACTATTGGAGAAAAAAATGTTGTCTGGAATAGGTTGACTTTTAATTGAAAGTTGGCATCCTAGAAAATGTCATGTGTCTTAGAAGTCTGTATTTTTCTCTATATTATCGTACAGCATCTGCTTCAAGCCCATGATTTCAGTTAAGATATCATCTTACTACAATAATAGAAGGCCTGTCACACCAGTTACTCAAGTGCGCACACACTACACGCACACACACAAGCACGCGCACACACCGCACGTCAACAAAGGCAGCGACACATACACGGAAGCGCACACACACACGCGCGCACACACACACACACACACACACACACACACACACACACACACACACACACACACACACACACACACACACACAAACACAGGTAAGGCGTTTAACGGCTCCGCCATCGGCACAAGCGCAGGTAAGAACACACACGCAAGCACGCACTTGCGCACAAACATACACGGAAACGCACACACATGGGCACACACACAAGCACGCGCACACACTGCACGGCAACACAAAGGCAGCGACACATTCACGGAAGCGCACACACACACACACACACACACACACACACACACACACACACACACACACACACACACACACACACACACACACACACACACAGGTAAGACGTTTAACGGCTCCGCCATTGGCACACGCGCAGGTAAGTACACTAACGCAAGCACGCACATGCGCACAAACATACACGGAAACGCACACACATGCGCATTGCGCACACACTACACGTACGCACACACACACACAAGCACGCGCACACACCACACGTCAACACAAAGGCAGCGACACATGCACAGAAGCGCACACATGCGCACACCCACACGCACACACACGCACAGGTAAGACGTTTAACGGCTCCGCCATCGGCACAAGCGCAGGGAAGAACAGGCGCGGTACACACGTTGAAGCGTTGAAGCGTTGCGTTGGGGGCGTTAAGGCGGCTGCATGCTTCAGCGTTGGTGTTACGTTGTTGCGCAAAATTTACTCAAAGCAATTCATGCTCCCTTTTAAGTTGCGCGTGTTGCGCGTGTTGCCAAGCAATTTACCGCCAGAACAGTAGGTGGAGTAATATGTGGAGTAAAGTTTTTCGTTGAAGACGACCTCGAGAATGACGTCTTTGTCTGTGGGAGTCGTTGGTTTGTTTATGTGCCAAAGTTTGATGATCTCCTTTCGCGAGTCATCCGATATCTTCCCGACTCTCACCAAAACCGGCCCTTGTCAGGGAGCAGCTGGCAGATTATGTTTTGTCAGATGCTGGCGTGTTTCCCCACCAGTACAATGTGCTACGATTGGGTATGCGCACTGACCAATAAATATATATACATTGGTCACTTGAAAGCATGACTTTTGATTCATTAGTTATCATGTTACACAAAGCCTACCTAATTTGGTTTACGTCAAACTCATTAATTCATATCCATATAAAATGTTTATACAACAGCTACTGCCTTGACAGATGAATGAATTATTTAAGTGTAGGCCTATAGCCAAAGGCTTTAAGCTATAGCGCATAATGTCCACATAAATTATATGGTAGGCAGCATTATTAGAGAAAAGGGGTTTATTTATCAAATACAGAAAATAGTCCCACCATACACGTACACATTTTTCATTCACTACACACTCACGCTTTCAAATTTCATTCACTCAAAGAGGCTACTGAACTTATGTTTCACACAGAACATGAACACTTATGTTTCACATAGAACGTGAACACAAAACATTACGTAATTAATTCAAATAGGCTAACACTAAAACAAATAAGGCCAGTAGGCCTAATAGAACGAATATCGGGTGACAAGATCATTAAAATGGCTCACAATCCCGCATCAGCTGTTTGATGTCGCGCATCAAAATAGCACTTTGCCCCTGTGGAAGGGTTCGCATGTGCCAGATCGTGTGGTAGGTGGCGGTATGAAAACAGGAAATGTGATACTCCAGACAGGAAGTAGTAACCAGACGAGCAGACCAATCACAGCCTTGCAGGCTGCGCGGCTCGCGTAAAAGCTAACGTAAAAAATGACGCAAGTCTAGAAAAATCGCCCGACGCACGCAAGACGTGAGAAGTCGCGCAAGGGGTGCGCAAGGGCGCGCAAGGGCCTCTTGCGCTTGCGCTTACGCTTACGTAACTGAGCATAAATCGGCCTGGTCTAGGCGCGGTACACACGTTGAAGCGTTGAAGCGTTGCGTTGGGGGCGTTAAGGCCGATTTATGCTCAGTTACGTAAGCGTAAGCGCAAGCGCAAGAGGCCCTTGCACGCCCTTGCGCACCCCTTGCGCGACTTCTCACGTCTTGCGTGCGTCGGGCGATTTTTCTAGACTTGCGTCATTTTTTACGTAAGCTTTTACGCGAGCCGCGCAGCCTGCAAGGCTGTGATTGGTCTGCTGGTCTGGTTACTACTTCCTGTCTGGAGTATCACATTTCCTGTATTCATACCGCCATTTTTAAAAGCCAGAAGGCAAGGACGACCCGGCAGGCTCATATACAAAAGCATTAACGTGAAGTGAAGTTAACTTTGCTGCCAACACATTATGTCGTTTTAAAATGTAGAGAGATATGCACATTTATACAACCCCAATGATCAACAACTTCATCACCCCTGTTCCTCTGTCTGTTGCCATCATTCACTGTGTATGGGGAGAACACGATCTGGCACATAAACAAACCAACGACTCCCACAGACAAAGACGTCATTCTCGAGGTCGTCTTCAACGAAAAACTTTACTCCACATATTACTCCACCTACTGTTCTGGCGGTAAATTGCTTGGCAACACGCGCAACACGCGCAACCTAAAAGGGAGCATGAATTGCTTTGAGTAAATTTTGCGCAACAACGTAACACCAACGCTGAAGCATGCAGCCGCCTATAGGCGCGGCAGTTGCACGTAATTACGCACGTAAACGCAGTAACGCGCCCAACGCACCAACGCCCGGAGTTCAGAAAAAACTTTCAACGCTCCAACGCGTGACGCTTAGCCGCGGTAGCCAATCAGCGTGGAGCTTGACCCGACGTCACTGGCAGAGAGTAGTGAGCTTGCACAGAAGCATACGGCCGACATCTTTCTTTATTCTGGGTGGAAATAGTAACATAGTTACGCCATTAAATGCGTTTATTGAAACATTTCTAGCGAGAAATGTGCATTTTACTTTCATAATGTTCGCTCGGTGAATGTGAAGGATGTTTGGTTTGATAGTTATGACGAAGAGGGAACGCTCCGTTCACTTGCATGGACAGAGTCTCTGGATGCTAAGCAACCTCAACGTCTTGGCGGACTATTTCTCTCCTGATCAACACTACGAATGCTGGAAACACACCAGACACACCATGTGAAGTTATTCAACCCGATTATTGTTATTTATATCAGAGATTATTTAATCTAACCCGATCTAAACTCTATCACCCAAACACGGCGGCGTTTGTGTTTCCTACCTCGGACTCCAGCGCAGCCACGGCCGACAACTATCTTTATTCTGGGTGGAAATAGTAACATAGTTACGCCATTAAATGCGTTTATGGAAACATTTTTAGCGAGAAATGTGCATTTTACTTTCATAATGTTCGCTCGGTGAATGTGAAGGATGTTTGGTTTGATAGTTATGACGGAGAGGGAACGCTCCGTTCACTTGCATGGACAGAGTCTCTGGATGCTAAGCAACCTCAACGTCTTGGCGGACTATTTCTCTCCTGATCAACACTACGAATGCTGGAAACACACCAGACACACCATGTGAAGTTATTCATTTTATTCAACCCGATTATTGTTATTTATATCAGAGATTATTTAATCTAACCCGATCTAAACTCTATCACCCAAACACGGCGGCGTTTGTGTTTCCTACCTCGGACTCCAGCGCAGCCACGGCCGACAACTATCTTTATTCTGGGTGGAAATAGTAACATAGTTACGCCATTAAATGCGTTTATGGAAACATTTTTAGCGAGAAATGTGCATTTTACTTTCATAATGTTCGCTCGGTGAATGTGAAGGATGTTTGGTTTGATAGTTATGACGGAGAGGGAACGCTCCGTTCACTTGCATGGACAGAGTCTCTGGATGCTAAGCAACCTCAACGTCTTGGCGGACTATTTCTCTCCTGATCAACACTACGAATGCTGGAAACACACCAGACACACCATGTGAAGTTATTCATTTTATTCAACCCGATTATTGTTATTTATATCAGAGATTATTTAATCTAAACCGATCTAAACTCTATCACCCAAACACGGCGGCGTTTGTGTTTCCTACCTCGGACTCCAGCGCAGCCACGGCCGACAACTATCTTTATTCTGGGTGGAAATAGTAACATAGTTACGCCATTAAATGCGTTTATGGAAACATTTTTAGCGAGAAATGTGCATTTTACTTTCATAATGTTCGCTCGGTGAATGTGAAGGATGTTTGGTTTGATAGTTATGACGGAGAGGGAACGCTCCGTTCACTTGCATGGACAGAGTCTCTGGATGCTAAGCAACCTCAACGTCTTGGCGGACTATTTCTCTCCTGATCAACACTACGAATGCTGGAAACACACCAGACACACCATGTGAAGTTATTCAACCCGATTATTGTTATTTATATCAGAGATTATTTAATCTAACCCGATCTAAGCTCTATCACCCAAACACGGCGGCGTTTGTGTTTCCTACCTCGGACTCCAGCGCAGCCACGGCTGACAACTATCTTTATTCAGGGTGGAAATAGTAACATAGTTACGCCATTAAATGCGTTTATGGAAACATCTTTAGCGAGAAATGTGCATTTTACTTTCATAATACTCGCTCGGTGAATGTGAAGGATGTTTGGTTTGATAGTTATGACGAAGAGGGAACGCTCCGTTCACTTGCATGGACATGGACTCATCTAGCTGCGTTGGCGCGTTGACGTGTTGGAAACGTTGAACCGAGTAACCACCACACAATGATCAAGCGTCAGGTTAGGCGCGTTACTCGCGTTATCCAACGCGAGTAACGCGTTTGGTGTGGCCGCACCGTAAAGGTACGGCCACACCAACCGCGTTGCTCGCGTTAGGGGCGTTGAAAATCGGCATTTTTGCATAGGGAACCATTGGTCTAGGCGCGGTACACACGTTGAAGCGTTGAAGCGTTGCGTTGGGGGCGTTAGGCGCGGCAGTTGCACGTAATTACGCACGTAAACGCAGTAACGCGCCCAACGCACCAACGCCCGGAGTTCAGAAAATTGAACTTTCAACGCTCCAACGCGTGACGCTTAGCCGCGGTAGCCAATCAGCGTGGAGCTTGACCCGACGTCACTGGCAGAGAGTAGTGAGCTTGCACAGAAGCATACGGCCGACATCTTTCTTTATTCTGGGTGGAAATAGTAACATAGTTACGCCATTAAATGCGTTTATGGAAACATTTCTAGCGAGAAATGTGCATTTTACTTTCATAATGTTCGCTCGGTGAATGTGAAGGATGTTTGGTTTGATAGTTATGACGAAGAGGGAATGCTCCGTTCACTTGCATGGACAGAGTCTCTGGTTGCTAAGCAACCTCAACGTCTTGGCGGACTATATCTCTGCTGATCAACACTGCGAATGCTGGAAACACACCAGACACACCATGTGAAGTTATTTAACCCGATTATTGTTATTTATATCCGAGATTATTTAATCGAACCCGATCTAAACCCTATCATGCACCCAAACACGGCGGCGTTTGGGTTTCCTACCTCGGACTCCAGCGCAGCCACGGCCGACATCTTTCTTTATTCTGGGTGGAAATAGTTACATAGTTACGCCATTAAATGCGTTTATGGAAACATTTTTAGCGAGAAATGTGCATTTTACTTTCATAGTGTTCGCTCAGTGAATGTGAAGGATGTTTGGTTTGATAGTTATGACGAAGAGGGAACGCTCCGTTCACTTGCATGGACATGGACTCATCTAGCTGCGTTGGCGCGTTGACGCGTTTGAAGCGTTGAACCACCACACACTGGTCAAGCGTCGGGTTAGGCGCGGTACTCGCGTTGTCCAACGCGAGTAACGCGGTTGGTGTGGCCGCACCACACCGCACACACATCGCAGCGACACTCGCCCAGGTAAGACGTTTGTCAACGGCGGAGAGGTTCGTCGACGGCGGAGCCGTTATGTTTAAAAACATAACAGCTCCGCCGTTGACAAACTCTCCTAGGTAAGATGTTCTGTCTATAGACTATATAAATTGCGATAAAATAAGGGAAGAGACAATTTCTCACCTCGACAAGCAACGGCAGGTCTTTCATTTTGTCATATAAAAACCGTTAAATTCAAACATCGTACCGACCGGCATATCAACAAACAAGTGCCGTGATCTTACAGAGACAGTGTCCCTACAACACAATGAAAACATATCAATAACACAGTAGGCTATGGTGAATTATGTCTATAGAATCCACCCAGTGATGGACTGGACGGTCTGGCATTCGGGCAGATGCCAGAAGGGCTGTGGGTTTGGGCGGCATGCTTGTCGGGTTCGCGCGGCTGTTCGTCGCAACGCGGCCCCACATTATCTCTTGGCCCACTATCAAGCATCTAGTGTTAAACAGCATCATCACTATTTATACCAGATATGAGTGTCTATATACTACAGTCATGGTTGCCCTTAATATTTACATCGGTCTACATTATTTTGGAGCCTTATTCAATCAGATGTTTAAAAAGTGCATTGTTTGAAATTGAAATACAACTTGTGTGTCTGCTATGTGTGACTGTAGGCTACTACTGCCTGTCTTGGCCAGGACACTGGAAGAGATGTTTAATCTCAATGATGATCATTATTTTCAACTTCAATGGTAGTTGCCTTGGATTTTAAAATGTCAATGCACTTATCAGCCCTGAATAACAGTAAAAGCTAATTAATAATTTATTTGCATGCATAGTAAACTACACTTTCCATTAAAGGTTGGGTATGGAATTCGCTTTTTTGGCCATTTTTGCAAAATAACTTGAAATCCTTATCATAACCCACTTACAGCCACTGAGTTAGAAGTACTGACATGAAAATTAAACAAGTCAATCATCTGTGGAACGAGCAGGGCTCGAAAAACTCCAGCCAATGATTTCCAGAGCCACCGAGTTGCATTGGACAGTAAGTACGTCAATCAAACGGTCGTACTGCAGTCCACCTCCCCCGCGCGCGACCCCTTCGTGCACGTACTCAAACCTCTTGACCCAGAGCAAGCTTCTGTTTGTTGTTATCCTGCGGTAGATACTGGAGCTAGCTAACTAGCAAATGACTCGCTCTCGCGCATCTGTGTTCGCTCGTGCATGATTACGCGTCCATGTACTTGGAATGGGTGGAGTCAGAGTCAGCGTTGAAGGAGAGGGGGTAGGACCATTTGAGTTGTGTATTTTCAAAATCTGCTGGCATTTCGCAAATCCCATACCCAACCTTTAAACAATTACCCCTGTTAATTACAACTAGAGGTTGAGACAAAAACTCTAGTCTCATTTAGACAAGGGCCAAAACCCATGAATTGCCTTTAACTTCAAACTAAGTACTCACTTAAATTCACATGATATTATGTGTGCCTAAGTTTAGTCCTGAATGCAGCCCATTGAGTGAAGGGTTAGCCATTGTTCTATCATCCTCGAATGTGGAGTCATGTTGAAATATGAATATAACTACAGGGTTTCAATTTGTAAAGGTTGCCACTGTGCACATGTTGTTAGAAACCAAAAAAACAAAATCTTAAGACAAAGATACATGCACTAGCCTAGTTTTGGACAAAAATTGATTACTAATAAACAGTAATTAAGTAATTAATGTTGCCATACCTTGCTGAATAGGTGACCTCGATGAATGAAAAGGCAATTTCCATTTTTTAGTGCCCTCAAACTATAAAGATCGTTTTCTAGATTTGTTTTATAAAAATGTTTCTCTTTTGGCCAATTGAATATGAAATCAACTTCTCCTGAGGGGACGCACTCATTCATAAATGTAACTGGGTCAGGTCAAGCTCGTTCTCTAATTCCATCAGCCATCCTCCCCTTTACTCCAGCCCAAATTAGAGCAGTACTTTAAATGTTAAGTTATTCATCAAATTTAATACAGGGGGCATACATTATCCTCGGCCATAAAATTGTGTGTGTGTTTGTGTGTGTGTGTGGGGGGGGGGGGAAACAGTGTGTGTGCATTCACATATTTGCACATATGCTTACGGTTAGGGTTATTGTTGAGTGTGTGTAACACTGACGTGCCTGCAAGGAGGTTGTTGGCTCCTCTCCCTCTAAAGGTCAGACGCTCTAACACATCCAAGAATTAGCCCCACTACAGAGACATTAGCTCTGTGCTATCTGCAGGGACAGGAGTGTGTGTCCGTGCTGCCGCATGTCTCCCATCACACTTCTCCTTTCTTGTCTCCTAGTCCAAGCTGGGCCACCTCACGTTGTTGCTCTGCACGCTCCACACCTACCTGTATGGCTGGAACAGGTTCCTGAACCCCTCCACCTACAAGTGGTGGACCCCGCCGGGCTACATGCTGTGTCTGGTGGTGCCTTCCGTGGTCCTGGTCCTCAAGCTGCTGATGGTGCTGCCCTGTGTGGACCGGAGCCTGGGCCGCATACGGCAGGGCTGGGAGCGGACGGGGCCGGAGGGCGAGGGCACAAAGCCACTAATGGCATAGGAGGAGCACAGATACAGCCCTCCCTACAACGTATGCACGCCAGCGCACACACATGGATTGCCACACATTCTGAAACACGCACACAGGGTTGTGTGCAATTCCTCCAGCATCAGTGTCAGTTGCGTAACCCACCGATCACGATCAGAGGAGGTCATAGTCAACAACAGGCCATCCCTCTCTGTGCATTGTGGTTGTTCTTAACTTCAGTTAACTGCAACCACATTGTACTACTTCCTGCCTACATACTCACAACTCTATCATCAGATTGTTAACTCTTTATGTTGGCACTGGAAGACATTTGCTTTAGCACATTATTGTCAGTGCCATGCAATTTCGCTTTTCATTTCTGAAAATGGTCTGAACTCTACAGTGATTGGAGATTGAGGGATTGTTTTGCCTTCTACATATGTAAAATATCCATCAATGAGGACATCATGTGCATGGTTATACATTACTTCCTACTGCCAATACATGCTTCTGTGATATAAATTTCCTTCCTTTGGTTGTCCACATAATGTATTATTGAATTCTTATTTTTTTACTGCTTTTTTAATAAACCTTACTCTACATTATCCCAAATAATTGTTTTTGTTTCCATTCCTCGCTGCTGTGTACTGCTCTTTAAATAAACATTATTGCATTTGACAATATCGTATATTTGTGTCTTATAGTACTATTCAACAATCTTTATTTTCTTACTTTAAGGCACTCAACTTTTTGCTGTCTCTGTCATTCATTGTCTGTGTCTCTCTCTCTATCTCTCTTGTGGTATTTCTCTCTTTCTTTATCCCTCATGGTCTCTCTGTCCTGCTGGAGAACTATAACTATCCCTCAGCCTGTCATAGAGCTCAGCTCAATCCGTGGAGCGTTCTTTGCTATGCAGAGGGATCTCCGCGCTCCGCTGTGATCCAGCCTCCAGAGCATATACTCCTGGCTGAGGTGGGGCCGGTTTCGTGGAGATGTTCCCTCTGAGTTACTGGGCTTCTGGGCTACTCCTTCATAACAAGTGGCTCTCAACACATCAGTCAGGAGACCCCAGCACACTGGCTCAGCACAGCTCATGTCTGCAGAATTGATAATGCTGTGCTGTTAAGGCTACTGTCAAAAAAACTAGGATTGTATTTAAAATATTCAATTTTTTCTTGATAAAAATGCTTCCTAAACGCTTGACACCAAATTATGGCAAAAAAAATATATACGGTAACACAAAAGCATTATAAATGATAAGTAAAGGACAAAAGAGTTAAAAGTATTGTAAAGATCAAACATGTTTTTTTCATAAAGGAGTTCCTCAATAAATGAGGTTGAAAGGGAACTGAGTCAGCGCTGAATGAGCCAAGGCTGTTTCGACACCCAGGCCCTGATCCAGGGCGGAAGACTGCTGCTAACTAGTTTGGTTGATGTTTTGATGTTGGCCTAACATCAATGGTTATGGGCAGCAGTGATCAACTTTTGTTTCCGTGTTTATTTATTTTTTACTAAAAAGAAGGGATGAAGCAAAAATCGATCAAAGTCATTAAACATAAATACCGTTTTTTTGAGAATTAAAACTGTAACTGTAATCTTTGAATTCCTGCAAAAGTGCTGACAAATGTGATTGAACAAAAAAACCTCAGCAGTTGCAGGAACTGAAAATAAAAGCTTCAACTTTTCCTCTGCCGTCTTACACAACGTCCGAAACCCTGGCAGAGAACACAAGGTACGTTCCAACAATATCCAACACATTCCACAAAGGGACTTGAATGTCTTTTAGGCTCCTGAGATGAATGTTTTAACTACTTGCAAAGTGTTGACTTGGACATAATAGTATTAAATATACCATTTTTAATTTCCAAAAAGTTTAATTTGTGTATTTGTAACAGATGAAGCGTCTACTCACGGTGGTGCTGCTGACCGTGTGTGCTGCGGCACCTGAAGGTAGGCTCATCGTTTTACCTTACAGCTTCCTTATTCCAACATGCAGACATTCTTCAACACTTAGTCATCGGATGTCCCTCGGGTGTGTGAATTTGCGGTGTACAATAACAAAATGATAATTGAAGTCAGGGTTAAATCTTGTGCATTAATTCCAAACTAACTTGCTACTCTGTTGCTTAAGAAGTCTTTCAAACATAAATTTGAGTTCGGAACGAGATTTTATGCTGTTCTTTTCAGATCTCACCGGAAAAATGTTCAGCTTTCCACAGGAGACTAAAACGGACCATGTAAAGCTGATCACACCAAGAGAAGAATTCAAAGCCATTACTGTCTGTCTCAGGTAGAGCAATAATAATAATTATAATAATAGCAATTACAATTGGGTGCCTCGCACTTTGCTTGGCCCCCTAATAGTAATAATAATAAGAAGAAGAAGAAGAAGAAGAAGAAGAAGAAGAGGAAGAATGATAAGATAATGATATATTTTATATGATATATATTTTTTATGTTTCATTTTATGTCCTTATTATATCCATCATATTTGATGTCATTGTCGTGCTTCTCTTAAGGTCCTTCACAGACCTCAGCAGAAACCACGGCCTGTTCTCTCTGGCAACTCCTGCCTTCGCCAATGCCTTCCTGATCTTTAAGAAGAGTGCCTCAGACCAGATAGAGATGAACATCAGGAATAAAGGCATAAGCTTCTTCGGACAGGAATACAAGCTGAACACCTGGCAGTCTGTCTGTACGTCCTGGGATGGAGCTAATGGCCTGGTACAGGTTTGGATCGATGGAAAGCCTAGTGCCAGACGATACTGTTCTGATGGAACCATAACGGGACACGCTTTGATCATGTTAGGACAGGTAATTGCGATCAATTACCTGTCCTCCTTCTACAAAACACTTTTTTTAATGTTTTAGATGTAACATACATTAGAGATTGAATCCATGTTGATATTGACTTTCTTTTTCTGTATTCATCCTTCCCTACAGGAGCAGGATTCCCATGGCGGCGGATTTGACCCTCAGCAGACCTTCGTCGGCATGACAACGGACGTCCATATGTGGGACTTTGTCCTCTCTCCCTGTGAGATCCAGCGCTTTGTGGATGACCTTAACTTCTCCCCAGGCAATGTGATTAACTGGAGAGCCCTTGAGTACCAGATTGTAGGGAAAATAATTTTGGAAAACAAACAGGGCGCGTGTTCATGTCTAATTAAAAAGAAGGTGTCGAATATGTTTGGTCAGTCCTGTCAGGCTTGAGGGATATTAACCAAACGTGTTGGCAATCAATGTAAAATGATTGTTCATGACATGAGATTGATATCAATAAAGGTGTAAATGCCTCTGCTAAATGTGCTCTGTCGGCTGTTTCTTGCTGCTTCCTCATTTGTTAAACATGACATTAAACTATTCAGTCACCAAGGCCGCAGAGTTCGGGAGGGAAATACGAAATGTTAACAAACTTTCACTGATTAGGAAAAACTAAAAATGCAACTATACCATTGATTGATTTTGAGACTTCCCAAAACAGTGTTTTTTATCTGGTAAAAATATATTAGATATCTAGGCAAGGACTGTCAGAAAAGCAGGCAAGCTGGACAAGCCAAAAGGCGCCAGGGGATTTAACCCCCTCGGTTTTACACAGGCAAGGCAGTGAAATTACCGGGTGTGCCAAGCCGGCTTGGCAGTGTAAAAATGCCTTGTAGGTAGCTTTCACACATGCAATTATACGTGTTCCCGAGCATTGGTGTTGCCATAGTCCTCATCATGTGATGCAAACAATATGCTCTTTATCTTTTTCTGCTTTAAAAGCCGAGCCAGCAAGCTACTGGCGACTTCCAACAACACACTAAGAAAAAAGAATTTGAACTACTTTTTTATATAGATTTGACCCTGTGTCCATAATACACTGAAGAGAAACAGTTCCAAGCCAAATGTTTTCTTGACAAATTAAGTCCACATTCTGTGATTGAGGACCAACTTTATTTGGACTATACCCAGTGTCTGTGCTGCCATAGTGGTGTACTAGTTTAAAGATGCAGACTTACGGGGCCAGCTGTATGCACAGAAGCAGGCCATTTGTCCTGGCTGAGCACAGATATTTCCGATGGGGTTACGTTAAACATCATAGTGGTTCGTGGAAGCCCATCTCCAGGCGTAGCAGTGGCTGCCTTACGTCTGGTTCCAGTCTTTCCCTGTGGAAACTGTCAAACGAGAGACAGCTCTTCAACTTGGTGTGAATTTGGTTATTCGTTCATTTTCATAGTTCCAATGTTATCTATTATAAATTGTTTGTCCACAACAATTATTGTGCCCCCTAGTGGCATGAAATTGGCCTTCACCTGTTTTTCTAAATTGTCATTTACATAAAGTGTAGGATCTGAACTCCCTTCCCTTTGCCTCTCAATCAAATGGTCTCAGAAACACATCATGTATGTCCTTGCATTCAATCCCCTCTTCTAGTATTTATATTTTACCCTATACATATTGAATTAATTAATTGTACCACTGGAACATTCTGCTTCATTCTAAAACTAAGTTAACATAAATAATTCAGATCAGTCCCTGCAATTAAAGAATTCAGCTTAAAGGTCCCATGACATACTATTTTATGTATTCTTTAATATAGGTATTAGTGGGCAACTAACACAGTACTCAAAGACGTTCCCGAAATTCAGCCGTGGTGCAGAGTTACAGCCACTCCGAGCCAGTCGCACATTAATCTTCCCCCAAATGCGCTGTTTTGGTGTCTGTAGCTATAATGCAAATGAGGAGGAGCGAGGCGGGTCAAGGAGGAGGGTGGGGGTGTGGCCCTGAGCAGCTTGCAGCCACAGTACCATGCGCTCTGTTTACAGTGGATGTATCACAATGGCCAGGCGCACACAGCCTTTAGCCGTGTTCTGTAAATATTCTAGAACACACGGGAGTCCTGGAGCTCTATATCTAAATATTATCATTTATTCTACTTCATTTAAGAATGCTCGATTCTGATTGGCTGGGAGGGGTGCATTAATCCGGCATATTGCCCGCTGACTTGTCGGTTCTACTTGCTGCTGACTGAGCACAGTAGATCAATACGCCGCTTGTATCGTTTTCTATCACATACATTTCAAACATGAGGTCCGTTGTAAAAATAAACCAAGGAGTGCATGTTTGATCGATCGTCATTAAAGCTGACTTGATACGAATGTAACAACTACGTTGTTAAACTAGTGATCAGTTGCAACCTTGTGTGGTTGCTATAGAAACGCGTTACCTACAGTTGAGCTAACTTTATTCACCGTAGTTCTAAAGGGAACTACTTTTCGAGGGAGATGAACTTAAACAGAGCATACATTTAATAAGCATGCAATACGAATAAGAAAAAGGCTAATTATTAAAGTATATGAATTGTTTTATTATGTTGGCCGGCGCGAAGTAGAATAAACGGAATAATCACCTCAAGGCAGGGCAATAAACAGTTTGATATGCCCGGCTCGCGGAAGGTTACCGCCCTCGACTTCGTCTCGGGCGGTAAGCCGTCCACGAGCCGGGCATATCAAACTGTTTATGGCCCTGCCTCTCGGTGATTATTCCTTACATAGCCTACATAGATATCTATATCATATAATATATATTATCACAGCCAAAATCTGTGAGAGCCGATATTATAAATCTCAAATGACCGCGTTGGGTTCTCCGACGTTCCTGGTTCTTCCACGTCCACATCAATGTGAAGTAGACTGAACCACGACAAGGAGGAGAAAGGGATTGTTGCCGGGCAGCGCTTAGGCACCTCCGCCTCCGGCGGTGGTCCCTCGACAGCGGGAAGCGGGGCTCAAGCAGGAGACATTCGCCGCCAACAATCCCTTTCTCCTCCATATCTTGGTTCATGTTCTTGAGGGAGTCAAAGCCAAAGTTCCTTCCCCCCAATTCATTCTCAACCTTGGCTGAGATAACCCCCATTACGAGTCTCGTTGTAGAAATACAACCTGTGCTCTCTCTCCACAGGCTGACCCGAGGCTGCCGTGTGACGCCGCAGACGCAACTTCCGGGTAGCCGGCTTGGTTTGGTTTGCTTGGTTTGGTTAGCAGGACGCTTAGCGTCGACCTGCTATCTCGGTTTGTATCGGTTTGTATCTACTTTTCGGTATTTATATCTGTGTTCTGCATACTCTGTATTGTATTCGCTGCTTCCTCGCTGGAGCTCCGTCTGCATCAACCACGGTAAGCATGGATTGGGATTGTTCTTGCTCTGCCTTTCTCATGGATAAGATAGCTCTGTTGGAGAGACGTATCTCTCAGTTAGAGGATAAAAGGGTAGCGAGCGTAGAGAAAACAGATATTCCAGAAAGTATAGAGAAGAGACCCGCCAGGCGGACTCGTGGAGCTAACGCTATCGTTAGCAGTGACTCCGTCAAGGCAATCCTGTCGGCAGCACCACTTGCGAGGCAGGTTGCGGTCAGTACCCTGCCTCGCAAGTCTTTTTCGGGGGTAGAAACGCTAGTCATAGGTGACTCTGTTACACGTAAAGTTAGGCTACACTCGCCAGCGACAGTTATTTGCCTACCCGGGGCCAGGGCTCCCGACATTGAAGCTAAACTTAGGGTGCTAACATGCGGTGAGACCTCATACAGAGTTAGATTAGATGCACCAAACACCGACATTAGCTTCGACAACATTGTAGTTCATGTCGGCACCAACGATGCTAGGACAAGACAAACTGAGGTCACAAAAAGCAACATAGCTAGGCTTTGTGACTTCGCCAGAAAGATGTGTCGGCATCGATTAATTCTCTCTGGCCCTCTACCCGATAAGGGTAATGATGAGCGTTATAGTAGATTATTGTCTCTAAATCGCTGGCTGGCCCTATATAGCTCAGAGCAGGGCTTTGGTTTCATAGATAACTGGCCCTCCCTGTGGGGTCGTCCTGGTGTGCTCATGAGAGACGGCCTACACCCTACTGGGTTAGGCGCCTCAACATAGATAGATGTCTTAGTCAGGCGTGACTCATCCACTCACAGCACGCTGGGCTGCAGGAGTTTAGTAAACCTGCACGCTTGAGCCTCCGTTTTTTCAAAGGCGAGCAGAACAGCTAGTGCTGTTCTGCACTAGTTTTAGCCACTGGGGGACCATAGGCAGGCTAGGGGAACTCATATTTATGTTAGAAAACCTCATAAAGTGAGATTTTCATGTCATGGGACCTTTAAAAAAGAGTGTCAAAATACACCTATTCATTCACCAGTCCCAAAATAAAAATATGTATTCATTCCAGTCCATTAAATGTTCAAACTGTCCAAGTCCAAAAAATGTATAACTTTAAAAACATCTTAGGAAATGCCCAAAAACGATTTTTCTGTAGCTCCACAGCGAGCCACTACACTCATGTGGCATGTTACATGACCGCCAGAGTTAGGGGACTTCTTCTGGTAACCCATCAGGTTTACCCTAGAAGGAATTGTTAATATTAAACCATTATATTTAGATGTGCTACGTTAAACTAGCTGTTCAGAAAGATCCTTGAGGGGTGTTAAACTGACATTGTATCCACCAGATCTGACCATCATTTATACCAGTAGGCTATTGGGCCAAAGCAGCAGGGACCCAAATGGTTAAACAGCGAGTATGGAGATTCAATTAGAATTAGTCAGAATTTGTAACAGATTTTACACTTTTTCGCTAGAAGCAAAAGGGACAATCAATACCAAAAACTAAAATCCACCTAGTGTCACAATACCTCTGGCAATCACTTCCTTACACCGCAAGACTTAACTTTTTGTTGTTTATTTCCTTAATGCAGTGTTGATCACCTGAAGTAGGGTCGCCTGTAAATGGCAGTTAATTTCATCTCGAAGTTATGCCACTTTACTTTTTGTACTTTTATTTAAGGAGCACCACTCTTTAAGGAGCACCACTCTCAGCATGCAACCTGTGTAGGTACACCTACACAGGTTGCATGCTGGGAAGTTGAACAAACACTAGAGTTAAGCTTTGAAATAGTTTGCGTTGAAAATCATGTTTCTTCTGCTGTAACTTTTAACTGACGACAAAATGCCACCGAAGAAAACGGCAAGCCAGCCTGACGAGGCGGAGGAGATTAGAAGATCGCTTGATTTCTTGTCAGCTGAGATGGCAAAAATATCTGCGCAACAAACAAAAATCATGGATCTCATGGGTGAAATCCACACACTCAAGATAAAAAACATGAAAAAGGACACAAAAATCACGCTACTGGAAAACCGAGTGGACGATCTCGAGCAATACTCCCGCATGAATGATTTAATCATCAGCGGTCTGAGGACCAAACACCGGAGCTATGCCAGGGCTGCTGCGGCCTCCGAAGACACCTCCGCTGGGAGGCAAGGGACCGACGCTTCCGAGGATGACCGCGAGTCGCTGGAGCAACAGGCCCTTGCTTTTTGGAAAGCAAGGGCATCTGTTGACAGCGGAGACATCGAGGCCTGTCACACCCTGCATAGTAAAAACAAAACGATCGCGCCTGCAATAATAATCCGGTTTACCAACAGAAAGAACAAACAAGCAATCATCAGACAAGGAAGGAAATTAAAAGGAACCGACGTCTACATCAACGAAAACCTCACAAAGAAGAACGCGGACATCGCAAGGAAAGCACGCATCCTAAGAAAACAAAACAAGATTCAAGCAACATGGACTTCAAACTGCGAAGTATTCATTAAACTGAATGGAACCACTCCTGAGTCAGCGAAAGTGCTCCTCGTCAGAGACGTTACCGAGCTGGATAAGTTCGAGGTATGAAAGAAAAAAACACAAGGTAACTGAATACACACTGAAGTGAACACAACTAGAACACCCATGACAAGTTCGGACTATAATCTATCAACAGAATATGAAAAACTGGATTTGAAATGTTTTGAATACACAGAACATAAACCACAAGACATTGCAAATGACATCGATTCTGAAAACAATTTTTATAATAACACACACAGCCATTGTGAATATTATACAGAAGAACAATTCGGTAAAAGTGTAATAATGGACGGGTCAATATCCATCATACATTTTAATAGCAGGAGCCTTAATTCAAACTTATCAAAAATCAAACATTGTTTAAGGCAACTGGACAAAAAATTCACTATAATTGCAATAACTGAAACATGGCTTAGTAAAGAGACAAGTAACATGGTGGATATTGAGGGATATGAAATGTTTTTTCTTAACAGGACTCAATATAAGGGTGGTGGTGTTGCACTATATATTGATACCAGCTACAAAAGTAAATATGCCAGTGAAATGACATTTGCATTGGACAACATCATGGAATGCATTACTGTTGAAATTGAGATGGAAAAATCTAAGAATATTCTGATAAGCTGTGTGTACAGAAAACCTGGTTCTTGTGTTGACACATTTAAGGAAAAGTTAGCTGAACTATATCACAACATAAATAACAAGGAAATTGTGTTTGTCTGTGGAGACTTTAACATTGATTTATTAAATCCGCAAGAACACAATTGAACAGCAGAATTTATTGATTCAATGTATAGCAACAGCTTATATCCCACAATCACACGTCCAACCAGAATTACAACACACAGTGCTACACTAATTGACAACATATTCACAAATGTCTGGGATAGGAAAGTTCACAGTGGTTTTGTAATAAATGACACAAGCGATCACCTGCCAGTCTTCCCAACCATACAGAGCTGTACGAGGATAAAAAAAGACACCACAACGGTCAAAATAACCAGACATAAAACACAAAACGCTATTAATTCCTTTAAAGAAGACCTACTGAGACAAGACTGGAACAAGGTATATGTTAAAGGTTCAAATGAAGCCTATGAATCATTTCTGGAAATTGTAGCAGAACTGTATGAAAAAAATTCTAGTAAAGAAAATAGTGAAACCAAAATATGCTGAGAAACCATGGATAACTAAAGGAATATCAAAAGCATGTAAGAAGAAAATGTCATTACATAAAGAATTTTTAAGGAAAAGAACAACAGAAGCAGAACAAAAATATAAGACACATAAGAATAAACTAACAAAAATTATGAGACACAGCAAAATGGATCACTATAGCAATTTACTGGAGGACAACAAAAAACAATATAAAAAATACATGGAATGTATTAAATTAAATGCCATTATCAAAAAAAGAAGTGGAAAGGCAAAATATCCAAACTCTTTCATGTCTCCAAATAACAAATAACAAAACAAACAATACATTCTTTGTCGGGGTTGGTCCTGGTTTGGCCGGGGAAATTCCAAATACTGGTATTAGTGATGGTGTAGAAAGTAAAGACATATATGTTGATGAAACAATGTTTCTAAGAGGGACTGAGGAAAAATAAATTATTGACACTGTTAAAAAACTTAAGAGCAAAAAGTCCACAGACTGTCTATTGATATGTGCACTGTCAAAAATGTAATTGAATGTACTGTATAGCAAGGCCTCTAACCCACATTTGCAATCAGTCTCTTCAAACCCGTGTATTTCCAAACAATATGAAAACAGCTAAAGTCATACCAATACATAAAACTGGAGACAAACATATAGGGCCCTATCTTGCATCCGGCGCATGTGACTTAGTCACTGGCGCATGTGTCGTTGCTAGTTTACAACTGGCGCAGAGCGTTATTTTCCCACCAGCGCCACTCGCCGGTAAATTAGGGATTGATCATGCGCCCCAAGGGGCGGTTCGGCGGAAGGAGGAGGCGTGTTCTGGCGCAAACGGTATTTTGCCGTCTCTGAATACCATTGCGCTACTGACCAGGAAATACCTGGTTTAAAGTCAGCGGCGCGTTGTTCAGATGCTATTTTAAGGGCGCATGCATACATGCGCATGCGATGCATACGGATTGCTTGTGCACCTCGCGCATACACTTTGCTTCTCTCATCTACCTAGCCGCACATTCTTGGTAAATTATTTGGGAAAGAACAGCTGATGCAGCGGTAATAAGTTGTAGGCCTACTTTTAAATCAATGCATCTGCAAACACCGTACAGCAAACACATATTTTCTTGACACAGACATCGTGTAGGCCTACATGCCCATAACTTTTAGGATTGATGAGTAGGCCTATTTGATCGTGAAAAACATTGTTTTACCGCGAGTGAGTGTTAAAAAGAATGAATGAATGCGGGCGCGCGTGTGTGCTCTGTTTAAACACACGCAAACTAAACTATCCGGGGTCGGGTCGCGGGGGGAGCAGCTCAAGCAGGGGGCCCCAGACTTCCCTTTCCCGGGCCACATTGACCAGCTCTGACGGGGGGATCCCGAGGCGTTCCCAGGCAAGTGTTGAGATATAATCTCTCCACCTAGTCCTGGGTCTTCCCCGAGGTCTCCTCCCCACTGGACGTGCCTGAAACACCTCCCAAGGAAGGCGTCCAGTGGGCATCGTTACCAGATGCCCGATTCCCGAACCACCTCAGCTGACTCCTTTCTAAGTAAAGGAGCAGCGGCTCTAATCCGAGTTCCTCACGGATGGCTGAGCTTCTCACCCTATCCCTATGGGAAACGCCAGCCACCCTTCTGAGAAAACTCATCTCGGCCGCTTGTACCCGCGATCTCGTCCTTTCGGTCATCACCCAACCCGTCATGACCATAGGTGAGGATAGGAACGAAGATCGACCGGTAGATCGAGAGCTTTGCCTTGCGGCTCAGCTCTCTTTTCGTAACAACGGTGCGGTAAAGCGAACGCAATACCACCCCCGCTGCTCCGATTCTCCGGCCAATCTCACGCTCCATAGTTCCCTCACTCGCGAACAAGACCCCGAGGTAGCCTACTTGAACTCCTTCACTTGGGCAAACTAAACACGTAACGCATAATACAATCAATGGCAATGTCTATTACCGCGGGGACACATGCATATTAGGATAGCATACAATACTGATAAGAAACAATGTTTATAATGTATTGCGTATATCATTAAATAGAACCACAGTTACCGCATATCATATGTTATAGCCTATCATACGTTTTCTTTGCTGAAATTTATTTGAGGACTCAGTATTTCTGAAGTTGTGGAAGAAAACCCCTTATTCCATGTGTGAATTAGGCCATATTATTTGGCAATAAACTAAGCCA
Source organism: Gadus morhua (assembly GCF_902167405.1). Classification (NCBI taxonomy): domain Eukaryota; kingdom Metazoa; phylum Chordata; class Actinopteri; order Gadiformes; family Gadidae; genus Gadus; species Gadus morhua. The sequence continues at coordinate 560,760 of NC_044058.1, forward strand.
TTTGCAGTTTGAAATTCATGTGCATCTGTCTCATCGGAGAGTGCAGACGCGCTGTCAAAATATCAACTCGTCCGATTCAAATGCGCTCATGGCTCTTAAAGGGGATGGGAGCTGGCACTCTCATTGGTTTGTTGCACGTTACGCCCAAACCACACCTACGGGTAATTAGGCTGCTTCAGACCAACCCTTTTGACACTTGCGCCGCGGCGCAAGCGTCATTTATCCGCCTGTAAAATAGCGATAGCGCCGTAGAACCGCCCACAAAGCTACTTGCGCTTTGCGCTTCCCACTTGCGTTTCAGACCGTTAAAATAGGGCCCATACTCTCAAACTACAGACCAATTTCATTGCTTCCCCAGTTCTCCAAAATACTGGAAAAAATATTCTATACAAGAATTAATGAATTCATTACCAAACATAACATACTGTATGAACAACAATATGGCTTTAGAGCAAAGAGAACTACTTCATTTGCAATCATATAATTTGTAGACATAATCACTAAGGCAATAGAAAATAAAGAATATGCAGTGGGGGTATTTCTGGATTTAAAAAAAGCATTCGACACTGTTGATCATGAGCTGTTAATAAAAAAACGACATGGCATTAGAGGCATTGCACTGGTTTATGATTTTCGAAATTCAAAATCATAAATCACAATTGCAACAAGTTAAATGTGGGGTGCCCGAGGGCTCAGTGTTAGGGCCATTATCATTCAATCTGTACATCAATAATATATGTGAAGTATCAAAAACTGTCAACACTGTTCTTTTTGCTGATGACACAAATTTACTCTGCTGTGGAGATAACTTGGAAAAGCTTCTGGATACTCATCCTCATCCTCATCCGCTTATCCGGGGTCGGGTCGCGGGGGGAGCAGCTCAAGCAGGGGGCCCCAGACTTCCCTTTCCCGGGCCACATTGACCAGCTCTGTCGGGGGGATCCCGAGGCGTTCCCAGGCCAGTGTTGAGATATAATCTCTCCACCTAGTCCTGGGTTTTCCCCGAGGTCTCCTCCCCACTGGACGTGCCTGAAACACCTCCCAAGGAAGGCTTCTGGATACTGTGGAAAAGGAATTGAACAGGATGAAGATCTGGTTTGATGAAAATAAACTCACATTGAATATAAGTAAAACTAAATTCATAATTTTTGGGAATAGACCTACCAACACAGAAAAGAAACTCATGATAAATGGCATAGAACTAGAAAGAGTATCTGAAATAAAGTTTCTGGGAGTATTAATTTACAACAAATTAAGTTGGAAACCTCACATAAATTATATTAAAGCTAAAATATCTAAATCAATAGCAATACTCAATAAAACCAAATACCTACTGAATAAAACCTCCCCGTATACATTGTACTGCTCCTTCATACTTCCTTACATGACCTACTTTGTGGAGATATGGGGGAACACATACAAAACAAATATACACCCGATCTTCATCCTTCAAAAAAGAGCTATACGAATTATGCATAAAACCGCTTACAGAGAACCAACAAATCCATTATTTGTTCAACTAAAAACACTTACATTTCTAGATTTGATTGACTATAAAACTATTCAAATGATGTTTAAAGCAAATAATCACCAATTGCCTCATGGCATCCAGGAGTTGTTCCAACTGAGAGAGAGCAAATACAATTTAAGAGGAACATGTATATTCAACAAACCATCTATAAGAACCAATACAAAACTGCACTGTATAACGACAAAGGCTGTAAGTCTGTGGAACAACTGCAATGATAAATAAAAAAAAATTGAAAAAATGTACAACTATATCAAAATTAAAAAAACTCTTCAGAAAAAAAACATTGAATTGTTATGAGCTGGAGCAGTGAATTTCTGTTATGCTGTTTTCAATTTGATGGTTTTCGTTCGTCTGTTCCATTATTTTATTTTGATATTGTCTTGTCGAAAAGTTTTGATTTGTTTAACCCACGAGCTAAACATCATAGACACTGACTGATTCATATTGAAGATTTATGGAAAACAATTATAAAAAATAAGAGGGGGTAGGACCAGAAAAGTTTTTTTTAACTTCTTCCTATCCCTTTTGAACATGAACTATGTTATTTGAGCTATGTAATTGTTGCTTAGGATCCTGAGGATCCCATTTTTTTGTTTTTAATTTATTTATTTCCTTTTTTACGGCTCAATTGTTTTTGTTTGCATTATTTTATTTATTTATTTTAACCATGTTCAATAAAAGATTAAATAACATTTTGTTACTTCCTGTTATCGAAGACGCTACACTTCCTGCTCCCGTCTCGGCAAAAACCACATGCTCACGATGCTACAGAGTTGGTAAAACATGCAAACAAACTTGTAAAAGGTTATTTAATTGTGGTTCGCTCCGTGTTTTTTGTGTCATTGTATTTCTCCTGTAAGGACTGTTACCGGGAGGTGTGTGTGAGGAAGACGGGCTGCTAGCAGGCTGAGCTTAAACTTTGCACCCTTGGAAGCAGAAGGAGGTAGTAGGAGACTAATGGTGTATTCATTGTAAAAAGAGTGGTTCATGTATTTAAAACTGAGAGAAACTGTCATCATTTTATTTGAATAAGAGCTGCAATTCACAGCGGTTTAAAGACGGTAGTTCCATGTAAAATTCATTGCTTAAGTTTACTAAAAAATTCAATGTTTAAGTTAAAAATGTGAACATGATTTCTATGTATTATTTACTGAAATCTGGTACAATGGCATTTGTATTTCTGTCTATTTTCATAGTTCTCACAGTGTCAGAAGGTGTTAAAATGCCAGTGGCGAAAGGAGGAGAGAATTAAAGTCGAACACCAGTCGAAGCTCTCTGCATCCTGTGTGGTAATTCCAAGTGGGCAGTTACAGTGAAAACAATGTGTGGCGTCCATGTTGTTGACTTGGGGCATAGTGTTTCGCTTCTAAATCCGCATTTTTGAACCACTAAATGGCACCAAACCTCTGTAGTAGCATGACTAGGGTCCCTACACATAAAACGAAGCACAAACAACTTAGTTTGCAAACCCGGAGTTTATTTAAAAATACAGTTTAACAAGCATTACCGGTAGGTCCGTGTTTACAGGAAGTCCACACAAGTCGATTGCCGAATGCGCAGGAGTTCAGTTCAAGGAGGAAAGTTTTGGAATTTATAATTTTTATAATTTATATTTATAAATAATATATATAGCAAGTTTTGACACGTAAATGAAAGGAATTGCATATGTAAGTTAGTTACAAAATGCGGTTCACCAACACGAACCATCTCTCTCTTGACTTCAAGCTGTGGATGGGTCGTCTTCTCCGGTGCTTGAGCTGTCCTTCACTCTATGCGTCAATCACGTGTGCAGTGCGTCTTCCGTCAACAACGTGCCATGCTTGATTGTAGCGAACAATTATTTTGTAACTGAAACTTACATATGCAATTCCTTTAATTTACGTGTCAACACTTGCTATATATTATTTATAAATATATATTATATAAATTATAAATTCCAAAACTTTCTTCCTTGAACTGAACTCCGGCGCATTCGGCAATCGACTTGTGTGGACTTCCTGTAAACACGGACCTACCGGTAATGCTTGTTAAACTGTCTTTTTAAATAAACTCCGGGTTTGCAAACTAAGTTGTTTGTGCTTCGTTTTATGTATAGGGACCCTAGTCATGCTACTGCAGAGGTTTGGTGCTATTTAGTGGTTAAAAAATGATTTAGAAGCGAAACACTATGCCCCAAGTCAACAACATGGACGCCAAACATTGTGCCCGGCAAACTATAATACTCGATTTTCAATGAAAAAGGTATCTGGAAGGCTTATTTGATGGGTTTTAATGCCAAAACAAAGATCCTGGGTTCAATTTGCGCCGGAATTACACTTTAACCGTCACGGAGTAAAATGGGAGTATTTACACACACATACAAGCGTAACTAAAGCACTTTACATACTAACATATCACATTTTGAGGTCAAAATAATAAGTGAGTTAATTTTTAATTCTTAACAGTTCTGAAATTGATTAATATTTCAAGACAAGTGGTACATGTGTTTATGGAGTAATAATTAATGATATGTCTGTTTATGAAAGGGTTAAAAGAGTGAAGCTCTTTAGCTATCAATGTCTACAGTGCTCATTTATGTTCATTTATTTATTTATTTTGTTACAGATTTATGCAAAAAATCCAGTTCAATGCCCATAATCTGTAAATGCTTGACATAAGTATTACTCTGTGGTAAAAGATAGCTACAGCTTATAAATATAGATTCAAGCATAGGGCAATCAAAGGCTACAGAAGAAACAGACAATCCCACAGACACGCCACTCAAGTCTAGATCACGTGAGAGAAAGCTAACAGAGAAAGGCCAAGAGAAGCATAACCAAGACATCAAAAAACGTGAAGGAACATTTAACAAAGCCTATGACTCTTGGAAGTTAGTAGCAAGGGAGGCAAGGACACAACTAAAAACCCTCTGCTCAGTATAAGGCCTCAAAAAGTTACAGCAAGGTATTGAAACAAAGCGCAATGCCGTATGACAGCAATATAAACCTATCGTACGTAACAGTAACACCACAGCTGAGATTGTCAACAAAATGGACGCCTGTGTTACGTTAACAAAGGAAATCTGTGGTCTTATAAGTAACCGTCTAGACACTATTAATGAAGATTATATTAATCAACTTGAGAAAGAAAGAGTAAGAGAAACGTTAAACAAAAATGTATATGGGTCTGTCTTTAGCCACACCAAAACTGAAACTGCAAGCTCAGTAGAGTCATCAGAGAAATCGAGCAACCGCTCTGGCTCAACCAGTACGCACAGCAGTAAAGTAGATGCAGAAGCAGAGCTTGCTGCTAAGCTGGAGCAATCAAAGGCCAAAGAAAAATTCAAGCACAGCGAGCACATCTTCACAAAAGAAAGTGAATGGAAACTCAAAGAGGCAAAAAAATGTTCAGAAATTAAACAAAGAGAAGTGGAAATGCAGTTGGAACAAGAGAGAGCAAAACTGCAGCAGTTACAAGCAGAGAAAGAGGTTGCTATAGCAGCAGCTCATGTGAGAGCATATGACAGTATTGAAGGTTTTGAGAACCACAACAAAGAAATTAACAACAAAACTAGCTGCTTGCTACGGAAAGCCGTAAGCTGAACCTCAATTGAATCCAAACATTGCCCAGGATTCTGTCAGTTTAGCACAAGCAATCGCCAGCTCATTAAGTATAAATCGCTTGCCAATCCCTGAACCCACCACGTTCAGTGGAGACCCTTTAAGATTTACAGATTGAAAAATGTCATTCATCACTCTTTTTGACAGAAAACCACTCCCAGTAAGTGAGAAGATGTTTTATCTCAAAAATGATCTTGCTGGAGAGGCGCTCAAAGCTGTAGAAGGTTTCTTTTATCGAGATTCAGAGAATGCATACAATGGAGTTTGGAAAGTTTTACAGGACCGATATGGGAATCCATTCATCATACAGAAAGCTTTCTGTGATAAGCTCATAAAATGGCCAAAGGTCAGCACAAATGACCCGCTAGCACTACGAGAGTTCGCCGACTTCCTCCAAAGCTGTACTGATGCAATCCCATACATCAGAGGACTAGCTATCCTTAACGATTGTGAGGAAAACCACAAGTTACTCAAAAAACTCCCAGAATGGATTGTTCGGTGGAGTGGAATTGTTGTAGATGAACTTGACACATCAGGCATCTATCCAGATCTTGCATGCTTCACAGTGTTCCTGAGCAGAGAAGCACGGATAGCTTGTAACCCTATTGCTTCTCCACTGTTGATACATTTTAAGCCTGTAGTTGATAGAATCCCAAGGAGAGCCAAAGCCTTCAACACAAACACACAACCAAAAAGTTTTGCTCAAGAGAAACAAGAAGCAAACAGCAATAAACCAAAATCACCTTGCTTCGTCTGTAAAAGTGAATCTCATGGCATCACAAAGTGTCCCACTTTCACAGCTAAGAGTGTTGAAGATAAAAAGGCATTTATCCATTAAAATCGTCTCTGCTTTGGATGTTTGAGAAAGGGTCACATGACCAAGGATTGTAAAAGGCGAAACACGTGCAACACATGCAACCATCGTCACCCAACCTGCTTACACGAAGACAGGAAACAAAGACCTGTCGAAGCAAAAACGAATAGCTCCACTTCCACAGAAGAACATGCAAGCCAGGACACACACAAGGTCATGTCCCATACATCAACACAACGTGCATCTGCTACCTCAAGTATCGTCCAAGCCTTTGCGTCTTCAGTACAAGAATCACACAGAGAAATACTCACAAACGCGATGCTAGACACACAGGGCCCTATTTTAACGGTCGGAAACAGAAGTGAGAAGCGCCAAGCGCAAGTAGCTTTGTGGGCGGTTCTATGGCAATGTTGGTATTTTACCGGCGCAAAAATGACTCTTGCGCCAGGTATAAATCTAAAAAGGGTTGGTATGAAGTAGCCTAAGTACCCGTAGGTGTGGTTTGGGCGTTACGTGCAATAAATCAATGAGAGTGCCAGCTCCTATCCCCTTTAAGAGTCATGAGCGCATTTGAATCTGACGAGTTGATATTTTGACAGCACGTCTGAAGTCTCAGATGAGACAGATGCACATGAATTTCAAACTTCAAATGGCTCAGTTTATGGCCAAATAATATGGCCTAATACACACATGAAATAAGGAGTCTTCAAATAAATTTCGGCAAAGAAAACTTAACACACATATGATATGCGGTAACTGTGGTTCTATTTAATGATATTCGCAATACATTATAAACATTGTTTCTTATCAGTATTGTATGCATTATCGTTATCGACTTGTGTTCCTAATATGCATGTGTCCCCCCGTTAGTATACATTGCCATGGACTGCATTATGCGTTAAGTGTTTAGTTTGCGTGTGTTTGAACAGATGGACGCACACACGCGCGCCCACATTCATTACTTATTTTACACATACACACACGCGCGCCCGCATTTATTCATTCTTTTTAACACTCACTCGCGGTGAAACAATGTTTTCTCAGTATCAAATGATAAACAATAAAAAATACGGAAAGGGACACGATGTCTGTGCAAGAAAGTATGTGTTTGCTGTACGATGTTTTCAGATGCATTGATTTAAAAGTACAACTTATTACCGCTGTATCAGCTGTTCTTTCCCAAGTAATTGACCAAGAATGTGTGGCTAGGTAGATGAGAGAAGCAAAGTGTATGCGCGAGGTGCACAAGCAACATCATGCATGCGCCCTAAAAATAGCATGTGAACAACACGCCACTGACTTTAAACCAGTTATTTCCTGGTTTGAGGCGCAAGTGATTTCTGAAACTGCAAAATAGCACAAGGGAACGTTTGCGCTAGAACACGCCTCCTCCTTTCGCCGAACCGCCCCTTGGGGCGCAAGATCATTCCCTAATGATTCCCTAATGATCTCCCTCCTACGTGTGGCGCAGGAGGGAAAAGTACGCTCTGCGCCAGTTGCAAACTAGCAACGACACATGCACCAGTGAGAAAGTCAATTGCACCGGATGCAAGATAGGGCCCACAAAGTGATTCAACATTTGTCTTAGAAGATGTACTTAAATTGAATATGGATGTCCTACCAGTAAAACTGAAACTTAGTACTATGACAGCAATTGACACAATCATATCTAGTAACAGTGTTCATGGTCTACAAGTTCGAGGACTCCACTCTGAGAGCCGTATTCAACTACATCAGGCCTACAGCCGTGACTTTATCCCGGTGGATAAGTCTTATGTTCCAACGAAGGAAACCGCATTACTGTGGCCTCATCTCAGAAGCTTGGCAGATAATTGACCACCCCTCCAAGACTGTGATGTAGGGCTCCTAATCGGATACGACTGACAAGCAGCAATAGCTCCTCGTGAAGTAATCTTAGGTGATGAAAACCAACCATTTGCACAGAGATAAGAACTAGGATGGAGTATAGTAGGCTCATCAAACCCCCACTTAGACAGACAAGGAAGTCAGAGCTTTGTGCATCGACTCACAGTAAACTAACTGCCATCTCCATCGGCGACAGATGTTCCAAAGGCCCTGGAATCAGACTTTATTGAGAGAACTTATGAGGATAAATATGTGTCCCAAGAAGATGTTCATTTCATACAGTTCCTCAGTAACAACATCAAACAGAAGAAGGACGGGCATTATGAAATGCCTCTCCCCCAAAGGCAACAGTCCGCCCAACCTGCCAAGCAACAAAAGGTTAGCCACGGTTCGCCTGCAGTGTCTCAAGAATAAAATAAAGGCCAGCAAACAATACAGTGATCAATACAAAACATTCATGGAAGAAACCATTAACAAAGGTGATGCAGAGCCTGCCCCTTGGACATCAGAGGGACAGACAGAGTGGTACCTGCCGCATCATGGCATCTATCACCCCAGAAAACCAGATAAGTTGAGAGTCGTTTTTGACTGTTCGGCAAAATTCCATGGTGTTTCTCTAAACGACACTCTGCTAACTGGTTCTGATCTAATCAATCCTCTGGTAGCAGTACTTCGCATATTCAGGAAGGAAGCTGTAGGCACCATCTGTGACATTGAAAGAACGTTTTATCAATTCTCTGTTACTCCAGAATCCAGAAATTATCTGAAATTCCTCTAGTGGAAAGGTGGTGATCTGGAGAAGGAACCTCAGGAGTACAGGATGGCGGTTCATCTCTTCGGAGACGCTTCGTCTCCAGGATGTGCCAATTTTGGTTTAAAGCATCTAGCACGACAACACAAAACTGACTATCCCATGGCTTCAAAATTCGTGGAGAAACACGATTACGTTGATGATGGATAGGTCAGCGTTTCATCAGTCGAAGAAGCCAATAAACTGATCACTGAGTCGCAAGAGTTGTGCAAAAGAGGAGGCCTAAGCCGTCACAAATTCAACTCAAATGAAGAAGCAGCTCTCTCTTGTCTAGATCCCTATGAAAGAGCAGCAGACATTGAGCCTCTAGGTTATGATCCAACCCCATCAGAACGTGCTCGGCATTCAATGGTCGATAAAGGACGACAATTTCAACTTTAACATCAGCTTGAAAGATCAGCCTTTCTCTACGATCCACTCGGATTCATTGCTCCATTCAGCCTAGGTGGAAAACGTGTCCTTCAAGAGCTTTGTCACAGAGGCATCGGATGGGATGACCCACTCTCAAACGATCTAAAGCCACGGTGGGAGGAATGGATAAATGGTCTTCTCAAGTTGAAAGAGGTCTTAATTCTAAGGTGTTACCACCCACATGACTTTCATAACATTGGCAGTGTAGAGTTACACCATTTTTCAGACGCCAGCTGTGTAAGATATGGTGCATGTTTTTACCTCAGGTACAAAAATGACAAGAATGAAGTCCATTGCAGTCTTGTGATGGCATAGGCAAGGGTCGCGTCCTCAAAGGTCATAAGTATCGCAAGACTTGAACTCGCAGCAGCGGTGGTTTCTGCAAAAGTAAGCGTCATGTTTAAGGGTGAGCTTGACATGAAAATTGATCAAGAATTTTTGTGGACTGATTCGCAAGTTGTTCTTGGGTACATCAACAATGATGCCCGTAGGTTCCACATATTTGTTGCAAACCGTGTTCAGCTGATTAGAGATAATAGTAATGCCAGTCAGTGGTATTATGTGGATACCTCAGAAAACCCGGCATATCAGGCATCCCGAAGTCTTAATGCTTCAGACATTCACTCAATGAACTGGCTGCGAGGACCGAAGTTTCTCTGGGAGCATGAATTACATCTAACACCCAGCACTCCAGCAGATTTTCTTGTCAGTGATCCTGAAGTCCAGACGATTCAGGTGCTTGCAACCGAAGTCATAGCTGCAACGACATCCTCCAGCGTCTGAGTCAGTTTTCCTCATGGACAACTTTTGTAAAGGTGGTTTCAAGAATCAAGAGACTGAGTGCTAAACAAAAACAACATAGTGAACATGTGACTGTAGAGGAGCGTGAGAAGGCTGCTGAGGCAGTGATTAAAATCTTACAGCAGCAAGCCTTCCCCCATGAGATAAAGTCGCTTCAAGGTGAAAAAGACCTCCCAACCTCGAGCAATCTCTTCAGTCTTGATCCCATTTGGTCTGAAGGACTTTCCGTGTTGGTGGGAGATTAAAACAGACATCTCTCTGCCACAAAATCGATTCTGGGTCATTGGTGGCAGCAAGCTGGTTGCTAAACTGATACACACATGTGTGCTTCGCAGGAAACTTCATCGGCCGACAGAGAACCAGCGGTTGGCTGAGCTCCCTAAAGAACGTCTTGAAGCCTCAGCACCTTTTACAAATAGCAGCATGGACTGTTCTGGGCCATTCATTGTGAAGAAAGCCTGCAAAAAATACAAAAGATATGACCTGATTTTCACATGTAGAGCTGTCCATATAGAGATGCTCGAAGATCATGTTCATTCATCAACGCATTGGGATGCTGTATCAGCCTCAGAGGAGCTGTCCGACAACTACACTGCGACCAAGGTTCTAACTTTGTTGGCGCCAGAAATGAGTTTAAGGAAGCACTTATTCGACACCAAGCTACTGGAAATTTTCCTGTCTGAGAAGCAATGTGTATTTCTCTTCAACGCCCCCTCTACCAGCCATGCAGGCGGCGTCTGGGAACGGCAAATTAGAACTGTTTGAAAGTGCTGAATGCAACCTTCGCCCAGTGCCCAGGTCGACTTGATGACGCCTCTCTCAGAACACTGTTGTATGAGGCCATGGCAATCGTTAACAGTCGCCCATTAACAGTAGATGGAATCATGATCCTTATGCGCTGGAACCTTTAACACCGAATCATCTCATCATGATGAAATCTAAAGTTGCTCTTCCTCCCCCTGGAGTATTCGTGAAGGAGGATTTGTACGCTACAAAGAGTTGGAGAAGAGTTCAATATCAAATCGAGCAATTCTGGGGTCACTGGAAGGAGTATTTGCTCAACATATCCACAAGACAGAAATGGCACTCACCTCAACGTAACCTCAGAGCCAATAATTTTGTCATCATCAAAGACGACAACCTCCCGAGAAATCATTGGCAATTTAGTGCTTCTCCTTGAAAATTGATTAGAAGAAACCACAACAGTTATGTGCTCACTGCTTTAGTGATATGATGTGATACAAATCATTTGTATACCTCTGACAGTTCAATGTAAAGTAATTCATTAATTGGAGTCAAGAAATCCTGTATAATTCATTTGCATCTTGTGTATTTGCTCATTCATTGTAGCAGGATTTGGTGGGAGTGTAAATGGCAGTTAATTTCGTCTAGAAGTTATGCCACTTTACTTTTTGTACTTTTATTTGACGAGCACCACTCTTATTTTGTTACTTCCTGTTATCGAAGACGCTAGACTTCCTGCTCCTGTCTCGGCAAAAACGAGATGCTCACGATGCTACAGAGTTGGTAAAACATGCAAACAAATAATTTACCTGTCGTATCCTGTGTTAAAACTTGTAAAAGGTTATTTAATTGTGGTTCGCTCCGTGTTTTTTGCGTCATTGTATTTCTCGTGTAAGGACTGTTACCGCGAGGTGTGTGTGTGAGGAAGACGGGCTTCTAGCAGACTGAGCTCAAACTTAGCGCCCTTGGAAGCAGAAGGAGGTAGTAGGAGACTAATGGTGTATTCATTGTAAAAAGAGTGTTTCATTTATTTAAAACTGAGAGAAACTGTCATTATTTTACTTGAATAAGAGCTGCAACTCATAGCGGTTTAAAAATGGTAGTTTAATGTAAAATTCATTGCTTAATTTTACTAAAAATATATTTTTTTAAGTTTAAAATGTGAACATGATTTCTATGTATTATTTACTGAAATCTGGTACTATGGCATTTGTATTTCTGTCAATTTTCATAGTTCTCACGGTGCCAGAAGGTGTTAAGATTCCAGTGGTGAAAGGAGGAGAGAATTAAAGTCGACAACCAGTCGAAGCTCATCCTGTGTGGTAATTCCTAGTGGGCAGCTACATTGCCTACTACGGCGTCTTTTATGTTCATCTATTTTCTTATTGAATCATTATAAATGATTCAGAGTTATTGTAAGACGAATGTATTATGATGTACATTTATAAGTAAACTCAATCAGGTCGTAAAAGTTATGCTCGAGCAGTATGGCAGTCATAATATTTGGTAACCCTTCCTTTTACAGTCCCCTAATTACTAGGTATTGACCCGGTAAATACATAGTAAATCATAGTGTATTACTGGGTAATTACCACTGGTAATAATAAGGTAAATACAGAGGTAGTTACCCGGTAAATACATGGTAAATCATAGTGTATTACTAGGTAATTACCACTGGTAATAAGAAGGTAAATACAGAGGAATTATCCGGTAAATTATAGTGTATTACTGTGTAATTACCAGAGATGGGGGGACTCGAGTCAAAGACTTGACTCAAGTCCGACTCGAGTCGCCAGTTTTGCAACTTGTGACTTGCTTGACCAACACTAACGAAAGACTTGACTTGACTTTGACTTGCCCCTTCCTGACTTGTGACTTGACTTGACTTGAGTCATGTGACTTGCCAAGTCATTGCAGTCTTGTTAAATATTTTAAATAATAATTATAAAAAAAATATTAGATGAACATTGTTTTATTGTGCGCGAGTGCTCCTGACCTGCAACCTGGCAACCCGCCCTCTTCCACGCAACGTGACATTCCTGCATGAGTCTAGTGAGTGATCATCAGCAGAGATGGAAGGCGCTCCGACCAACATCCCGAAAATAATCAATTTTGGCTATAAAGATTACACAACAACACAAAATAAAAGAGGAGCGACATGCAAAATCTGCAATGTCAAAATTACGGATTTGCCAAGCACCACGTCGAATTTCATCCGACATTTCAGGACAGCACATAAAGAAAGGTGAGTAACATGTTGCAAACCTAGATGGATTAACGTCCTTGATTGTCATTTTGCTACTTGGCTGCTGACATTAGTGAGAGTACTAGTAGGCTAGTTGTTATTGATGATTTTACTTAAGCTAAAAAATATATATATGAAATTGCAAATCTGGTGAAAAGTAGCTGCTATTCTCGAAGCGCTAGCTAGCTGTAACACCAGAACTGACTAGCTAGTTGCTAAATATCAATGCATGCACGACTCTAATGAGGTTATACGGAATCAAAACTTTTTTTGCGTTTGCATCCCTGAGCTTGAACACTAAAACTGCATGCCTAGAATATAATGAGGCTATACGGAATAAAAACTTAATTTTCAAATGTTATGACTACTTTGTAGGCAGTGATGGCAAGCTCCCACATCATCCTCTGGTTTGCTCTCTTGCTTCGCTAGGCATGCATGCATAGATAGATACTTAGCAGGCGGTGTTCAAGCTTATGGATGCAGACACGTGTAGAGAGAAAGGCAGAGGAAGAGGGAGCACATTTAAGGAGGCACTAAATCATGACTTCACATATCAGGGGTGCTGATTCATTACGTAACTTATCTTCTTACATTTAAAAAAAATGACTGAAAAACAGGTTTGATGAAATACAGACATTTGAAAAAAACGAATTTGATAATGACTTGATGACTTGACTTGACTTGACTTGTTTGACTAAAGCTGTGCTTGGACTTGACTTGCTTGATCCTATACTGACGACTTGGACTTACTTGAGACTTGAGGGCTAAGACTTGCGACTGACTTGAGACTTGCATGTATGGGACTTACTCCCATCTCTGGTAATTACCACTGGTAATAAGAAGGTAAATACAGAGGAATTACAGCTGAAGTAAAACCTCCACTATTACCCATCAACTTAACTAAGTACCGTGTAGTTGTAACTGTTTTAGGTTGGTAATCTCTGATATTGTGTACTTCTTAGGAAATTAGGCAACCAATTCTTAGAAACACCTATTAATTCAAGTTACAATTGTAGTTATCCAAGGTTTATGTTGGTAACAGCCCAAGTTTAATGATGTACTATCTAGAAATCAGCATCGTACTTTCCAATAAATTACTTTTTCTTAGTTATTATTCATAGCTACACCCATTTCGAAAGGGTTTATTCGATTTACCTTAGAAACTATGGAATTACTTACCTGGTAACAACCTCCGCAGGAACAGTTTTCCTCTAGTGTCATGGTACATCTTCTTAAATACTGGGTACGAAGCCGTTTGTTTCCATGGTATTACCAGGTTCTTACCATATAATTTGTAATACATTATTCCCTTTTCCATGCAGTCAACACAAACTTGAACCATGTACGTTCTGCGACGTTACCAAGTAAAACACAACAATTTACCCAGTACGTAAGCTGAAACTGTACTGTAAAAGGAAGCCTCGTTTGTTTCCATGGTATTACCAGGTTCTTACCATATAATTTGTAATACATTATTCCCTTTTCCATGCAGTCAACAAAACTTGTATCATGTACGTTCTGCTATGTTACTAAGTAAAACATGCCAATTTACCCACTAAGTAAGATGAAACTGTACTGTAAAAGGAAGCCTTGTTTGTTTCCATGGTATTACCAGGCTCTGTAACTGGTTATTCCCTTTTCCATTGTAGTGGCAATTTCTTTATCAGATATTGCGTCTAAGCAGATGAGATATTTAGATGCAAAAAGCACACAATACTGTTGACAATTAGTGGTTATATATATTTGTAATAAAAGTACGAACAAAGATACATCACAACATGCATCAACAAACAACATAACAGGCAAACATTACAATAATCTGAGGCCTCAGATGGGAGCTTCTCTTTGCGTGTTACTTCATACTCAAGGTACGCTGGGGAGAAGTCCACTGAGTGTTTGAATCAATGAGTTTTTATTCACTTCGGTTGGCTTCTGGAGGGGGTGTGTCCCCCAATAAACCAAAAGCCTTTGTGTACCAGATGGTTATCTTTACAACTGAAGCTGCCCTGGATGCCATTGGAGGGGGTAGCGGCCGTGCCATCTAACCCTCTGGCTTCGTTGACGCTAGCCAGGGGGTCGAGGAACAGGCCCATACATCGAAGGATTGCATGGAAGATGATTTACAACACACGAAAAGATAGGAACAGGCAGGCAATAAAATGCATCACACGACCCTCGAACGTTCACACTTTAAATGACCCAAAAGGAGAGCAGAAGGCAAGCAATATATGCATCACACAAAATAGTAACAAAACTTAAGTTCATAGATAGACCAAAAACGTAACAACATGTAGATTTTCCATCACACCATGCAATCAACACAAACTTGTACCATATATGTTCTGCAACGTCGTTCACCAGTAGTTAAGCACTTTAATTGTTGTTACCCGCGTCCTGTGTGTGTCTTGGCGTTGGCTTATTTTTGTAATTCCCTTTATATCAGAGAAATTAGGCCTAACAATTGACTTATTATATAATTAGTATGTCTTACAATATCCCTAGAACCCAAATCTAACTTACACAATGACACAGACACTTCTACATGGGAAATTGTCAGCCACATGAATTCCATTCAGGTGAGTTTCTCGGAAGGCAGCCGAGTCGACCTCTGTTGAGATAAATACTATGGTTAGTCATTTTAGAATATTCAAAGAAATGGAAAATAAAAGGCATGAAAAGTTGTTTGATTTCTCCAGTTCCTTCCTAAATGAATAATAAGGTGGGGATCAAACCCCGAACGACCGTCTGACACGTTACTTCGAGACTATCTCCCTGATTTCAATCTACAGTCACTATTAACTTTAAATGTGTTACGCTAGTACTTGCATTTAAAAGATTGGCGATTTTATTGCCAGGCGCCCTCCCTGTTTTTATCAATGATTATGTGTTCTCTTTTTGAGTTATTATATGCTTGAATTCCTCATAGACCTCAACAAGCAGACCTTCTGTCCGCCGCTGGAAAAGACATTTGATCCATGATTCAACATTCACGGTTCTGGGCTGGTTGCATATCTCGTGAGCTCGTTATAGCTTCCACGATAACGTTAGCCGCGGCTGAACTGCGTTGATGGAATGGCTTTAGCCTCAAGTGGAAGTTGACGTTAGTTCTAACAGGGCTTAATCAACTGAGCGCTGCTTTCGTTTGTGACTTTGATGGAATGCCCCTCTGCTTGATTTCAGATGTATGTAAACATCGTATTTGCTCACAAAGAACCATAGGATGTTTGAATGAGTCCACCGTGAGCAAGAACATGTTGAGACTTATTAGGTAGGAAAATACATGATGTTTGAGTCCCTTGAAAACATCTCTACCGCAAAAGGTCATGCCTAAAAGCATTCATGTTTTGTTTTGACAAATAACATCACAGCTGCAGGTCTCTGAATTGTCTCACGGCTGTCTCTAGCTCCTCCCGTTAATGGAATATTTATATGGGGATGGCTGTTGCTGATGGGCTGTTAGGCTCATGTTGTTTTGAGATGCACAGGCCAATCAATGGGGGGGATTGGAGCTGCATTTCCCTAAATATCCTACAGGTAAGCCCTGAGCTGTCCCTTTTACTAACATGGACCTGTGGGAAAAGTCAAGAACATAACAATACAGCTACTACATGTGTTATAGCAGTTCCTCAAAACACTTTTGTATGAAGTCATTTGCAAAGAAGAAATTGCATAGTTGACACACATGCACTTTAATACCAGGCTTTTAGATCAAGATTCTCTAGGATGGAAATCATGTATATTATGTTAACATCATGGAAAATAAAACAAAAATACTGTCATGCCTCTAAATACATTATCTTGTTCTTGGGAAAACAGGTTTGGTGTGAACTAGAACAGGATTGAAAGTGTTCATGGTAAGGCATGCTTGTTTTAGTTTTTCTTGGTGCTTGGTGCTCTTAATTTCCCCCCCAAGGCTACAAACTGATATTATATCTCATGCATTCATCAGAACAGCCCAATGTACTCCAAAGCAGAAGCAGCCCTAAAACAATCCACCACGCATCTTTGTAATGGGAGAATAATAGAGTATGAGGTTGCTTTGTGAGATTGCAGATCACAAGCACAGATAATGCCGTTAGATGTTGGATAACAAGATGCTCTGGGCAACAAAGCTCTCCCATCTCACGCTCATTGTGGAACGGTTTTCACAACATAAACAGTCATGCCAAGAAATGGCATAACATGCATGTGAATGCCAACATACCACATGTATGTTTAAGTGTGTGTGTGTGTGTGTGTGTTTGTGTGTGTAGGTGTGTGTGCACACACAAAATAACCCAAATATCAAATGTTAAATCACGAAAAACCATCTAACTTGGAAAAACCGTCCCATCTGTTAGATGTGTTGATAGCAGAAATAGTATGAATAATGTTCCCATATAGCCACGATAATATGTTCAAATTGTCTTTTATGTCTCTGCTTTATTACAAATTTGACTCAGGAGTACATTTGACAAAACATCAACAAGTTAAATAGCTAAAATGAAAGCCACTATAAATAAAATAAGCAATTTTACATTCAAAATAATTCTGGATGCGGGGTCTGATTGTAAATACAAAATGATTTCCTCTTCCAGATCTTACACAGATATTAATGAGCAGTGTCCAGCTGACTCTGCTAATTGTACCAGAAGATCGGTACACCGCAGCTCCGGCACAGGGCGCTCGCGGCAGTCCGGCAGCTCAACTCCTGGAGTACAATCCCTTTCTCCTCCATGTCGCAGTTCATGGACTTCAGAGAGTCAAGGCCAAAGTTCCTTTCCCCCAATTCTTCTCAATCATGGCCGAGATATCCCCCACTTCGAGTCTTTACTTGTTGTGGAAGTGCCGGAGACGTAAGACGCAGTCTTTATGATTCATAATATCATCCGGGCGCACATAGCTTTTGGCCGTGATATTAGATATAATATTATATAAAGACCCATACATAATATTATTATTATTATTATTATATTATATAGATATAGAGTCCGCAAACGGCAACAATCCCTTCTCCTCCATGCTGTGGTTAAGTCTGACAGCTCATTGGTCAATGGGCAGCAGCTCATTTGCATTAAAGCTACAGACACCAGAAACAGCGTATTTTGAGGGGACTGAAACAGAGGGAAACAGGGGTAGGCGAGATTTTTTTTCCCAAAAGCTATATCCAGCAAACAACTTCGAAAACATGTTTTCTGGAACTCAAATACTGTTTACTTGTTGTGCAAACACCAT
Organism: Gadus morhua; assembly: GCF_902167405.1. NCBI lineage: Eukaryota > Metazoa > Chordata > Actinopteri > Gadiformes > Gadidae > Gadus > Gadus morhua. Next base: position 578,796 of record NC_044058.1, read on the forward strand.
AATATGTCTCCTTTAAGATAAATTTCTTACCTTATTCTTACCACTGTATATATATATATATATATATATATATATATATATATATATATATATATATATATATATTAGTGCTGTCAAGCAATTAAAATATTTAATCACGATTAATCGCATTAATGTAGTTAACTCACGATTAATTGTGAGTTACGATTAATCGCAATTTTTCTTCTATGCTAAATATCCCTTGATTTCTTTGTCCCATTAATTTTTCTCATTTTAATGCTCTTATCAACATGGTGAAGGGCATCGGTTTGCCTTGTGCAAATACAAAAAAAAATATAGTGCCTATAGTGCAATTAAACGATGAACATACAAACATACTGCCTTGAACATAGCAGTCGGGCTACTGCTTCTTTGTTTTGAGCCAAAGAAAAAAATAAAATATTAAATTGCGTTAATCGCGTGATAAAAAAATTAACGCTGTTAAAATGGTTTGCGTTAAACCTGTTAATAACGCGTTTAACTGACAGCACTAATATATATTAGAGCTGTCAAGCGATTAAAATATTTAATCTTGATTAATCGCATTAATGTCATAGTTAACTCTAATTAATCGTGATTAATCGCAAATTCTTTTTCTATGCTAAATATCCCTTGATTTTTTTGTCCCATAATTCTTCTCATTTTAATTCTCTTATCAACATGGTGAAGTGCATCGGCTTGCCTTGTGCAAATGATTTTTTATTGATAACAACATTGGCATATACACTGATCAAAACAGGACGATACAAAAAAAGAGCCTATAGTGCAATTAAACGACTGCTTTGAACAAATGTCATTTGAACAAAGCAGTCAGGCTACTGCTTCTTTGTTTTGAGCCAAAGAAAAAAAAAAAGTTTTTTTATACATATATATATATATATATACATATATATATATATATATATATATATATGTATATATATATATATATGTACATTATCAATCCATCTCTCAGAGAGTAGTGGCCCTGAGGCTGGCCCTCCCCTCTTCCGGCCCCGTCCGCTCCCAGCCCTGCCGTATGCGGCCCAGGCTCCGGTCCACGCAGGGCAGCACCATCAGCAGCTTGAGGACCAGGACCACGGAAGGCACCACCAGACACAGCATGTAGCCCGGCGGGGTCCACCACTTGTAGGTGGAGGGCTTCAGGAACTTGTTCCAGCCATATATGTATCCATGGGCCGTGCATACGATAAGAGTAAGGTGACCGAGCTTGGACTGAGAGAGGGGAAGACATTAAAGGTGATACATTAAGTAACAGTGCCGATGTACAAATCACCAGCGTTCAACCCACAGGAAAATGATTTATACTTCTACATGTGGTGGAATCTTCTTTTGATGAACTAGACTATGAAAGGATTTAATCGTGTTTGCCACTGCTCCAGAATATTTTTTTTTTTTTAGCACCAGCATTGGCCTCTTAAGCAGTGCTGTTATTAATTACTTGTATAATGTGATTGATTTAATTTACTTTTAGAGTTTAAATTATGCTTTTCCTGGGAGACACCGAAAACAAGCACTAGGGTACAATAAAGGCACACTGATATTAATGTGTTGGCGGTATTGAACTCCACTCCCTCAGTAGTAATCAGTGTTTACCATTGATCCAATTACTAACAGCTGATCCTTGTGACTCAGCTTTTCTTTTACATATTACAATGATCTTCTGCCAAAATGTGTGAGCACATAACCACAATCGTGCACACTTGAATTAATAAGTGGCTCACACATGGTGCTATCTGTAATCTGTCCTTCACAACCAAACTTTATCATCTATAATTGGGTGATAAAAAAATAGCTCAACCTTAACACTCTATTGTGTGTAATCAATGCATTAACCATTTCCTCTCCCCCTTTATTTATTTCCATATTCTAGTGTCACATAGGGCTACGTGCAACTTGAAAGCCATACGGACTCCTACTATTTATTTTACTGCCCTGCTTTTAAAGCCCAATTGACACCCTTGCCTGCAGGTCTGACCTTCCCACAAACAGACCAGTGACCTGTATTAATAGTTGTCTCTCTCTGGGGCTTTTCTACACTAGTATCATAATTCTATTTTATGAATACTTTAACATTTAAAGTACAGGGCTAAAGTTAGCCAGTCTTGCATGGTGCGGGCCCGCCTTGGACACTCAGTTAACTAGACTCCTGGGACACATATAAGGAGGATGACATTGGATTTACCATGTTTTAACGACTCTGCTGAAAGACGTACCGCAAGAATCCTTAAGTCTCGTGGACAAAGGTTTTACTGATAATATGTTCATGGGGTTTCATTCATGGGGATATGCAGTTCCATATTCTCAAAGTTGAACACACACACTGACACACTTCCACAAAGAGGTTTGGCGTTTCCTTAATCGCTTCTTTGTACACCGTAAACAATCCAGATACAAAAAATGAAATCCGGATCTATGAGTGAAAGGAGTGATTTGACGCTTTAGTGTTCACAATCGAGAATTTTCTGTGTTTGGATGGAGCCAATAGGTCTGATGGCTGCGTGGAAGACCTTCCGTTGATTATTTTGGCTGTGTTGGCAAAAAGTGAATGAATGGATAAATGCAGCACTAGTTGGCGAGGGTACGTTAAGCTAACCTGGACGAAGGTGAACTCTCTCCAGCTGAGGGAGCCCCCCACAGACGGGAGGGAGGTCAATCCCAGCAGGAAGTACAGGAAGAAGCCCATGATGCCGAGCACGAAGAAGGAGTCTGTGGCCCAGGCCTCGGTGTTATCAAAGTAGAACGGGGTGCTTTTGTTGTCCTTCATCTGGGGAAGGAATGAGAAACGATCAACCTCGAACCCGAAGACTGAGGTGGCTCCCTTGCCTGGGGAAAGACAGGGTCATGGCCAACCTACGAAAGTATGCCTACCTCATCCACCACCGTTGAGATGAGTTTATGTCTGACAGCGTAACGTATGGGGATGATGAATGTATAGAGCACATGCAGGAAGGCTAAGGCCAGTGCCAAAAGGCCCAGCTGCTTCCTACACAGCATCCAGCGGTCCAGCCAATCAGGGAAGCGACTGCAAGTCCACATTTTTTCATTGTTATTTTTTTCATTCCCTAAAACCCAATGTGAATGACAGGTCTAAACTAAGCTCACTTTGGCTCAGCTATTGAAGGTTATCTTCAGTCTGTGCTCGCTGACCTGTACTTGGTTCCTCTATACAGCTGAAGGATGGCAGCCATTACGCCTGGCAGGTAGCACAGAGACAACATGATCAGAGATACGATGGGGAACACCTGCATGAACACACAGGTTATAGAATTGTAACACATGGAGCTGGAGTAGAAGCAACACGTATACTACGGAGGGCCTTCTGGTCCAGATGGCGTTTGGATGTTTCTACCTTGTTGGCCAGGGACACCATGATCCTAAAGGAGATGTCCTTGTCCTGCTCCACATAGGCATAGATAATGTCTCTGATGAGCAGGTAGAAGAAGAAGAAGGCGGTGAGGCCGGTGGCGATGCAGAGAGGTAGCCTCCACTCTGGGAACAGCTGCAGGGGGAAGTCCTCCACCTCCCTGGCGGCTGACAGACTGCCTCTGTCCAGGACGCTGAGGCCCAGCCTGGTAGCCAGCTCTCTGACCGCCTGCTTGGCCTCAGCACTGTCCCCACACAGGAACACCTGGAGATGGGAGGTGGGGATGTTAGTTTTCAGGTGTACTGTACTCATTTGCTTACATCCTGAATGGGCAAAGTTAATAGATGTGTTCCCCCTATTCAGGGACAAACTGTTTTGCCATCTTTCTATCATTCAATATACCCTTTCTGATAACAGAACGTAATAACCTTTTTTTACATGTTTGCTACTTTGTGCTTCCATGGCGATTAATTAGATCACTATAATAAGATTGGTATCAATTAGATGGGTGTTCCTCAATATATACAAAATAAACAGTACATTCATGCGTCCTCTATATAAATTTAACAAACATGAACTCCTCTTTTCCAAAGCTCAATGGATTGAGCCTTGCATACCTCAATCTCGGTTGTTAAAGATATTATAATAATAAACCCAATAACAACATCAGCAGCAGCAGAAGTGGGACAACCGTTTGAAACACCTAGTCAGAAGGATTGAGTGTTTTTTTTCCACCAGGTGTGTGTGGAAATTGGCTGGGCAGCAAGCTATGTCTACCTACATTACTGCAGCAGTAACAGCAGGGGACGGCCAACAGACTAAATCTCCATCTGAATGTAAATGTGACACAGCCCCAGACCCACTGAGGATCTAATCAAATTGCTGGCCAGGGAATTGCACTCTCTTGCTAACACAGTTGTGCACACTCATACCTCCACTCCTTCCAACTCATGAAGGCGTGCGGGTACAAATGTCGCCTTCTGGTCTTCGGTCAAAGAATAGGATTCTATTGGAAATGGAGCACTGTGTGTGTGTGTGTGTGTGTGTGTGTGTTTGTGTGTGTGTGTGTGTGTGTGTGTGTGTGTGTGTGTGTGTGTGTGTGTGTGTGTGTGTGTGTGTGTGTGTGTGTGTGTGTGTGTGTGTGTGTGTGTGTGTGTTTGTATGAGAAGGTGAGTGTGTACCTGTTTGTGTCTGTATGGGCACGTGCACATATGTGTAGGTATGTTCATGAAATGTATGAAAATGTGTGTGTTTCTGTAAATAGTACTTAGGCAGATTGAGGTTTGATCTCCTGAGATTTCATCTTGTTTGTGTTTCTCTTTATAGAAGATACTTGAAAGCTAAGGTAAATACTGGCTTGTCTTTGAAACATCTCAATGCCTGTTATTTGTTTACACAAGCATTGTCCTCATTTTCCTCTTCTGTGAAAAATGCTGTAGAATCAATAACCAAATCAGATTTTTTTAAATCTATTTCCCATCTTCTACAGTGTCCTGCGCCATTCAAATAACGGAAAGCCCTGGGAAACCCTTTGTTTGTACACCAAGGAAGGATGAAATCCCTTGATTGCGTCAGCAAACCTATTCACTTTGCAAAACATCTGCCAGCTCATCAGGGAGAGGATCAGTGGCTCATTATCAACACCGTTATTGCTTTTTCTTTCTTCCAGTGATTTGAAAGCATCCTTTAAGGCATCATAAAAAAACAGTCTGGAGGAAGGGGAATGGCAGCATATTTTTATAGATTTCCTGCCTCTGCTCCTTCCTTACCTGTTTCCCAGCCAGGGGTCCGTTCAGCAGTACCCAGGCAGACAGCGTGTTCAGGCCCTTCACCACCAGGGCTCCGGGGACCAGCCTACAGGGGGTGGGATGTCGGGTGGGGGGATGCACAACAAGCACTTTAGTTGCCATTGTCTCTCATGGTAGCTGTACACATGGTGATAGACGATGGGCTCAACACTGGTCTACACTAGATGTCCATATTTCGATGACTTGAAGATGAGTAATGAACAGTGGCGGTTTTTAGGCACAGGCGAACCAGGCAGTCGCCCGGGGCGCCATTCTTTCATGACACGTGGGGGGCGCCACGAGCAGCTAAAAAAACCCCTGTATATCTTTTATCTGAATTAGAGAACCTTGACATTTAGTTTTTAGAAATAACCTTTTTTAAATGGTTGAACTTGAAATGCCATTTTTGAATTTCAAAGTGGTGAATTCAAAACGAATCAAATTTAGATAACCTTGTTCTCATAGTAAAGTATTTGAATGTTATGAATTCATGGCATGTACATTTCCATATACAAATGCAGTTGCTTTTAAGATTCCACATTATGGCAGTGATTTGCTTCCATGGAAAAGGTGTGTGTATTCAAATAGGACATTACCTTTGCAGGTACTCAGCATTGGTATCCGGGTACATGTCCTTTTTCTGGTTATTACTGAGGTCTACAAACACCTGCTCGGACACATTCATATGCATACTGATTATAGTTTGTACATATTATCTATATATTAGGGATGGGAAATTGAAGCAAAATTCTGGATAGATTGTGCTCTGAATATATTCTGTTTAAATTTGTAAGTCAGAAAAGTATATTGGGAAATTTCCTGGCATGTAAAAAGAAACCAGAATGGTCTGGGTTGATAACCACCAAACAATCTTTGTCGCAATTATACTCTTTAGACAACAGAGGGCGTATTCAACGCTGTATTGGTGATGCAAAGTTGTGATTCTATTTCGGACTTTCCGGATTTTACGAACAAATCTTTTCGAGTCGGATCTTTCATTTGCGCATGCGCAAATTGAAGAACCGAATAATGAGATGAATGATTCTCCTTGCAGAGACGGATTGTTCATACCGGATATCAGAAGTAATGCGCATGTGCAAATCAAAGAACAAATAAATTAAATTACCGCTCCACTCACAGATTTGAATCGTACATACACAAAAGATTTGTTATTTTTTAACAAAACGTTCATGAATCACATTTCTACGTTGCATGCAACAGGCCTGCAACCAGAACTGTAGAGACAAACGCTACAACTTGAAGATGGCTGCAAGCAGGAATCCTTCATCAGATGTAATACAGACAGAAAAAACTCCAGTTATGCTCAAGTCACATGTTTGGCAATGCTTCGGCTTTCTAGTGAAATATGAGAACAACCAATGAGTTTTGACAAGACAAAGACAATTTGTAAGTTGTGGAAGGCTATAAAACCCTACACAGCGGCCAACGCCTCAAACATGACTGTTCATCTTCAACAGTACCAGAAGTCCCATTGGGCCGAAGAACGTTACAGAAGACATTTGCAATAGCCTTACCACAATCAAGTCAAAAAGCCACAGAAATAACAAAGCTATTTGGAATTTCACAGCCCGTGACTTGCAGTCGTTTTCTATTGTAGGAAACGATAGCTTCAGGCTTTTACTCAATACACTGGAGCCAAAATACCACATCCTATCAGAAAAACACTTTTCTAGTTTTGTCATACTGAATATCTACAAAGAACCGAGGGGACATGTTGTGAAGTGCTTGAAAGGAGCTAATTGTATTTTTTGCTTACTAGAGTAGGCTGGATTAGCCATGCTACACAGGGCCATATCTCGATCACTGAGCATATCATACGTAAGTGGGAGATGGCTAGCTATCGCCTGCAGACTGACCTATTATTTGAGTTGCACACCTGAGTTAACAGCCTGGGAACAAGACAAATCTCACAAGCTCATATTTCATATGGTCTGCAAATAGGTCTGACCTCGCTCCGATCCCAAAATAATTCTGCCCGGTCTGAAGCAGACCGAGCCATCACAATAGTTATCTAACATTAGGCAGGATAAATACGATGACGTGCATGCACGCCAAAAAGGCATTTCAACAATAACAACAGAGAAGGCTGCCGCAGCTGTTAACAGTCTTTTGCTTCCGGTATCAGGACAGTATTAAATAAACTGGATGGTACATTTTCACCAAAAAAAGGACTGCACTCAAAGCTTTTGTTGACATCCTTTTGTCGCTCAATGCTTTGTCACACGTTTTGTTGCTATGATTGGTTGTATGCTTGTCCAATTGCGTCTAAAATGAATGGGGAGGTTAAACGTGGGTGAAGTGCAAAAACAGGCAGCACTGGAATGGGACTTAAAGGGGCAAATTCTCAACACTTCAGTTGTAACAGACTAATCATGATGGACTTAGTATGACATGCTCGAAAGCTATCTGGAACCACAGTTACGAGGCAACGCCAGATACATTGACACAATCAATGTCTGTGATATATATCAGATGCGGAGGATATCGTCAAGGTACTGAAACCACTAAAGACTGCTACTGCAGTTGTGTGTGACCAGAAGCAGCCCACTATATCACTGATTGTGCCACTCGTGTGCATGATCGATAAGGGCATATCCCCCCATGATGGGGATCCCCAATCGTAGCGAGTTTGAGGAGCGCCATTCTGAAAGACATCTCCGGTCAGTACTCTGCTGAGGTGTATAAAGAAGGTCCTCTGGTTGGCACAGCCCTACACCCGAAAATTCAAGAGTCTTCCCCAACTAGAAGAGAACCAAAGAGTATATGCCCCATTCACTTCCACTGGCTGCAATGGCCATATTTCGGGCATTATCCATTACAATTGCACTGTTGTGAACTTGCCTCTTCAAGTCCTATTCCATTGCTGCCTGTTTTAGGACTTCACCCACGTTGACTCCTATAATGGGTGAGGCTGCAGAACATAGCTAGACATCTCCTGTTACATATGAAATGCTCTGTGAAGGTGATATAGACTTGTGTAGTGAATCATTTCTGTAAAGTTCTTTGACCCAATGGCAATTTTCAATTTTCTTTCTTTACTCTGGGTACTCTTGAAGATGACCAGTCATGTTGGAGGTTTTGACTGCTGTGTAGGGTTTTATAGCCTTGCACAACTTACAAATTGTCTTTGTCTTGTCACAACTCGTTTGTTGTTCTCACACTTCACCTGCAAACCAACTATATGTGAGTTGATGACTCTATTACATCTGATGTAGGATTGCTTGTTGCAGCCATCTACAAGTTGTAGTGTTTGTCCCTACAGGTCCGGTTGTAGGCCCTGATGCATACAATGTACATTGCACCCTCTGTGGTCTAAAATGTGTCTCTGTAGAAGTTTTTACACTTCCAAATATGCCCGTCTTATGCACGCCTTTTTTCCCGGCATATTCCGCATGTTTACACTGCCCGAGGTAAATTGCTTGCTTGAGCTAGCACCCCAATTGACCCTCCCGGACCCTACACACATTGGCGTTTTTGATGTAAATGCGATAAGATGGCTCCGCAGTTCCGGGGGGGGGGGGGGGGGGGGGGCTTTGGTAGAGGTGTTGCTGTGCTGTCTCCACAACAGAGACAATGCAGCAATATCAACATGAGTAGTTCTAACTGGAGTGACAGGGAAATCCGCGAGCTGCTGACCATCATGGGAGAGAAGGTGATGAAGTGGCATTTACCAAAGACGTTGAAAGATGGTGCGATCAACGAGAAAGAGGCAGAGGAACGTTCCTTGCGTTCCTTGCGTTCCAAGCTGCGACCGAACCGGCTTGGCAGTGTGAAAAGGCCTTGTGACTAAGGTATTTTGGTGGTGTCATCACAGATAATTATGTTTTGCATTTAAATACTTTGAACTTTCGTGATACTCTATTCTGTATTACGAAATAGATCCTGATATATTAGATCCTGATATAATGAATTTCAATTAATTTTGCCATCCATAATATATGTATTTATTAGGGCTGTCAAGCGATTAAAATATTTAATCACGATTAATCTCATTAATGCCATAGTTAACTCGCGATTAATCGTAATTTATTTTTCTATGCTAAATATCCCTTGAATTCTTTGTCCCATTAATTTTTCTCATTTTAATGCTCTTATCAACATGGAGAACTGCATCGGCTTGCCTTGTGCAAATGTTGGCATATACTGATCAAAACAGGACGGTACAAAAAAATTTCAATTTAACGATGAACATACAAAGATATGCCTTGAACATAGCAGTCAGGCTACTGCTTCTTTGTTTTGAGCCCAAAAAAAAAAAGTTGTGTTTTTTAAAAAATAATAATTTGCGTTAATCGCGCCTAAAAAAAATTTACGCCGTTAAAATTGGTTTGCGTTAACGTCGTTAATAACGCGTTTAACTGACAGCTCTAATATTTATATATATATTAGTGCTGTCAGTTTAACGCGTTATTAACGGCATTAACGCAAACCTATTTTAACGCCGTTTATCGCCCGATTAACGCTCTTTTGGCTTGGCAAACGTAGACGTTTTTTCACCTGCTGTCTAGCAACAACTAGTCACGTTAGAAAAACTACACACCATACCGGATCTACACCGGAAACAAAACAAGCACGCCGCACAAACTTGTTGTGGCAAGCAAGTACCAATCGCAGTTCAAGGCCCACCTGGGATGTACCACTCCGGGAGGGGCCGCTCAGTTAGTCCCCTCTATACAACATCGACTTGGTTGCGACGTTGACTGTTTGTGAGAGGTTTGCGGACGCACAGCTCAGGCTGCCGGACGGCGCTGCAAGGAACTTTTATAAACGCAATATTGTTATCCCACAGTATCAGCCCGACAGCCCCGAACCGTTAACAACCCAACGGGGATTCTCCCGACTCTCCCGATTAACACTCCGCCACGTGTGTGTGTGTGTAGGCGTTATTAATATCCTGGTAATGTCTATAGGCCTACGTACGGTAGGAATATTCAGACTGGTTTAAATAATAAATGTTATAGTATTTCCCATCTTTGCTGTAGGCCTACCACTGTCATGCACCTACCCGATGTCTCTCTTCTTATATCCATCTTCTGAAATATATTTTATCACTGTCCTTCTCAACACTCTCTGATCTCACTAAAAGGCTAGCAGCACTAAATCAAGGGATATTTAGAATCGAAAAAAATGAGAGCTCTAATATATATAAAATATATATAGATACATCAGATGTAATCATCTAAATTCAACAGAAACCAGCTAGAGATTGCTGATAATGTAAAATGTAGATTCATCCATAATATGGAAAGCAGAGCGTAGCACAATACAGCATGGCTCACATCCTAGCTGCATGTTATCGATCAACTCCATCCCTCCATAGCATAGCTTACAACGCTGCATAGATCAATGAGGCAGAAAGGACGGCTAGGTTACATAGCCCTCATAATGAACATGTTTACCTTCCCCTTGAGCTGTGGTGCCAGTGTCTCCAGGAAATCATAATGTTCTCTGTGAACACAAATGAAGATGAGACTGGCTAACTGGGCAGCTTCTGTGTGACTCAGAACCTAAACAAACAAACAGAGAAGCACACACACATACACAAGACGTAATTTCTTTGTTTGAATTCATATAGATATGAAGAAAAGGGAGGTGACCCAGTGCGTACCTGAGCCCCCGGGGGCAGGGGGCCACAGCTCTGGGGCCTGCGGCTGCCGTACACCACCCTGTAGCCCGTCTGGAGCAGCCGCTGGCCCAGAGAGCGACCCAGGTCCCCCGTCCCAAAGATACACAACAGCTCTCGCTCCGGGGGTGGCTCCATGCCCAGAGGACGCAGAAAAATGCCTGGGTTCACCTCAGTGGCCATGGCGGTTGTGTGCGTGGGCCGTTGTCCCACGCAGTATTTATGTGGTCAGAGGGACCCACTGAGGGAATAGTTTGCCCCGTGTCAATGTCCAGATGCAGAGCATGTGCGTGTGAGCATGAGTGTGCAGAAATAGGTGAGTAAGTTCCTGTGTGTTACTGGGAGTGTGTGTATTTTTGTGTGTGAGTGTATGTGCGTGTGGCATGTTTTTCATTATATCTGATAACATTGGTTTATTACACTTGTTATCTGTGTTCCATACAAAACAAGGTGGGGTTGTGTGTAATGGAGTGTTTGACTTATCTTGACTCAATGACTCTTCGTCTCTGTAGCCGAGAAAGACTCCTTTCACAAGTATACAGTGGCAGGAACAGCACCATTTATTCATTGAGCAGACAGTATACAGTCATACACCACAACACCATTTGCCATCACAACAACAGAGCTACAGCAAAGTCGCCAAAATATTCACACAAGCGGTAAGTTATCTCGAGCGCTCTCAACGCTGTGGGGGATTGAAGACAGGAAATGGCCAAGCACCTGCCCTGTAAATCGGCCCCTCACCTGGGCCAAAGACCCTATGGACCATCTGATTGTACAGGTTGTCATATGAGGATCTTACGGCTCCCCTGTCCCTGGGCCACCAATAAGTCAAGCAGGAGGACAATGGATGAGCGAATTGGGCCGCCTCCATGGGGCTCACAACAGGGAGCCCAATCGGTGGAGGTAGCGAGGTTGATTCTACCAGGATGGAGGAGGATGGTAAAAGTCCCATGAGGCAAACATTTTTTATTTGTTATCATCATTCATCAGACTCTTTATTTTTTCATAATCCACTTCCTAGACCAATAAAATGCTGTCGGATGTTTGTAATGTCAAGAATTTTTTGAAGCTGACATTTTTCCCTGAAAATGTGCTTTTTGGTAATAGCGGATTTGCGTTGAGCAGGAAAGATAGTGATGATTAGATTGAAGCTCATCCCTGCAGGATTCATGGAGACCTTGAGATCATGTCACACCTTCAATGACATTGGCATAGAGAGCACACACCCTCTTGTGTTGACAAGAAATAACCAGCAATAGATACAATACACACATACATACACGCATAGTGTTGTGGTGTCAGCAGTCTGCTGTGTTTTCCTCCTCCTGGTCTGCCACTCCTCCTGTCTGTCTCACCTCACACCTGGCCCTCATCTACAATCATGCTCACCTGGTCTTCATCCCCAATCAACCCCCTTCATAAACCCTTGGATTCCCTGCTGTCGGCGCCAGATCGTACTACGCACTACCGTGGTAACTATACGTGCCTGGCTCTAGTGTAACTTACTACCTCGCTCTCTTTCTCAAGTCTCTTGTTGTTTTTGGACCACATCTAACTTTTGTTCCTCTGCTTGCAGTTACCCGGATCACTCACTCCAGCTCGCCCACCTCGCTCTTCCCCCGGCTCCCTCATCCACTACCTGCTTCCCACCTTCCCACCGTCCCTGTCTGCTCTTGGGTTCAGCATCGTCTATCATAACACATAGGCTTTGTGAATACAGGTCATACACAGGTCATACGCTTCCCTTACATAATGTTTTACTATGTAACACAAGATGAGGACGGACTCTGATTTGAGGAATGAAGAATGGGTCTCTATAGGTCCAGGACTTGCTTTTAAACATGCTGTTAAATCTAGGGCTTGACATGGTTTAGAGGGCCAACAGTAAACCATTTAGACCAAACAGTGAATATTGGGCTACATCCGGCATCGACAATAATTTATTTATTAGGCTCCTGAAAGTAAAATGAACAGAGATGGAAAGTAAACCAGTAAAAATGCTACTTGATACTTAATAGTGCGCGGTTTCCCTTAGTGTCGGTGCATCGTCCATCGGTGCACATCCCACACCAGACGTAACAAGACCAAAACGATGTAACAGACGGAGAAGAGGGGGAGACGCCGCAGAAAAACGGTGTTTAAGGGAGAACTATAGCGTAGCTCTGCACATTGGAGCGAAGTTAACATTCGTTATTTTCAGTATGTTATTGTTGTTTATTTGAAAGAAGAATGGTTTAACTGTCTGCTAATGACATTAATATGACATAAGGTTCATCAGCTTTGCACAGGAACAGCTGGTAGGATGTCAGAGGGCTACTTCTTACTTCTGTGTGCCTCAAGTGTGAGCAAGTGTGTGTGTGTGTCTGTGTCTGTGTGCCTGCACGTGTGTATGCGTCCGTGAGTGTTTGTGTGTGTGTGTGCCCTGCGTGATCTTCAGCCCATCCTGAGTCTCATCAGTGAACAATAGAACCTGCAGGTTCACTCACCATTTAATGTCACAACCTGGACCCTAGCCACACAGAACATACTCCACACAAACACATGCCCCATCCACATCACAATACTGGGGTATTGCTATATATATATATATATATATGTTAGTTATCTAGCTCTAAAAGCGACACATTACCTCCGTGCTTGTGCAGTCATGTCTATAACTACAGCATTAATGTCTACCTGAGGGGATTTCTCAGCAAAATGAGAAATCGTTTGAGCCCCCACCTTTAAGGCATTCATTCACTTGTAAGATTGTTAGAGGAGAGCCCGTGGCAGATCCACTCCAGTGACTCACATAGCTCTGGCTTTGGGGAATCACTCCTTATGGGTTTTATTTATATTGCTCATTGCACCTCCTCCCTTTTCTTCCCTCCTTCTCTTTGTTCTTCCTGTCTTGCCTGTTCGCTCCTGTTTCTCTCACACATCTGTCTTTCTTTTTGTCTCTTTCCTTTGCCAAGATCAATACCTATCAAAATGTAGAAATCAATTCAATTAGGTTGAGAATAATGATTCCATCAGGAGGAGGTCTGGTGAGAGCTCTGTGTGCCAGGCCATCTGTTTGTCTGTCCTGGTTTCACACAGGATATTAAATGCTAAATGAGTATCGCTGTGGTCTCGAGGTAGCACCCCCCCCCCCCTCACACGCACGCACGCACGCACACGCACACACATACACACACACACACACAGACACACACACACACACACACACACACACACACACACACACACACACACACACACACACACACACACACACACACACACACACACACACACACAATGTAGCACTTCAACACATTGGTAATTGGCACCTGACTTCTTGCAGCAGCCTTTAAAACTCACCAAAGATTTCAGAGCCATGTGTGAGTATTTTGGGAATAGGCTTTGTTCGGATCCCAGAACATCTTGCGACATTTAACAGTGTGGTGCTCTGAGACATGTTTGCGCCACATTCACGTGCTGAACAGCTACTTTTTAAATGTCAGCATAGAAAAACAGATTGCAGCGCCACTGAGAGAGTGGGCTCAAGTTGAGCGAGCATGTGCTGGAGCCTGCCTACACATTAAAACACACAATACACTTTCACTGTTCCACAACATTAAAACACCACGATACACTTTCACTGTTTCTACAGTCATGGCGCTGGAGCCTGGAGCTGGAGCCTGCCTACACATTAAAACACACAATACACTTTCACTGTTCCACAACATTAAAACACACCGATACACTTTCACTGTTTCTACAGTCATGGCGCTGCTGAATGTTCCACAAAAAATAACTGCAGCACAATGAAAAATACAATTAGTTTTCTAGCAAGTAGACATTTTATAATACAGTGTGTAGATTCTGCCCCACATTGCAACATTTGAGAATGGGTTGCCTGTGGGAAGTGTGTGTTATTGTGTGTTATTGTTTGTAGAACATAATTGGTGTGAATAAAACCCATTAGCCACAAGGCTGACATTAAAAAAGAATGAGAACAGGTTTTTGTGTTTGTTAACGTATTGACATTGAGAGGGATTAAAATACTGACAGAGAAAGAGAGCAGTAGCAGCAGAGTGGCAGAGAGACGATAGAGAGAGACAGAGCGAGGCGTTAGAGAGGGTGGTAAAAGAGAGGTGATGGTGAGGAGGACAGAGAGGCAAGAGGAGGTAACGCATACCAGAGCTGAGAGAATCTCCTTCTCACGGAAGAATAGACACAATCTTTAGAACGAGTCACCCACAAAATAGTTGATGAAATATACAATGCTTTTCCGTTCATACAGTCTGGTTCAGCATGTTCATTATAAAAGTGTTAAGATAAGTTTCAAGGAAGGTTGAAAACAGTTTGGATGAAAGTAGAACCTCGTTCTACAGATGTTTAGTCTTTGATGAAATTGGTGCTTTAGGGCAGATGAGAAAGATACATGAAAACCTATGTGTGTGTGTCTTTGTGTGTGTGTGTGTGTGTGTGTGTGTGTGTGTGTGTGTGCGTGTGCTTGTGCGTGTGTGTGTGAGTATGCGTATGTGTGTATGTCTGTGCACGTTTTGTTGTGTGTGTTCGTGCATGTACGTGTGTGTTATTATGTTACTATGTTGTTATGTGTCTTTATAAATTCCTATATGTATCTTATCAAAACTGCAGGGCTAAATATTCTAATTATATTAAAAAACTAGTATAATCCAAAACCGAATCCATCATCTTCGAAGATTATGTGCTGGGAGTCCAACATTTCTATCTTGTGGCCCCGAAATAAGTGTTGAGCTCGATGAAACAGGCTATCGAGAGATTGCATTTGTGTGTACTTATTTTGAACAACGCATTTTTAAGCTACAAGGTGCAACAGGAACTCTGAGCCTGGATCGACTATCATTGAATATGGCAGCGCGGGATTGTTTCTGGTCACCTTTAAAAGCACAAAACAGGCTTTAATAATTTCCTGGCCTCATACAAACACAAACGCGCACACACAAACATCACACACACACACACACACACACACACACACACACACACACACACACACACACACACACACACACACACACACACATTCATACATAGTGAAATGGATATGACTATATCGATTCAAGAGGAATTTTCTTTTTACAGTTTCTCAGGTAAAGTCCAAACCATAAAAGTAAATACAATGATTAAACCTCACTAGAAACGTAAATACGAAATACAGCATGCATAAATATTCTTATTATAGATCAAATATGCATCTCACCATAGTAAACCCTCAAATGGACTTCAAAGTACCTTTGCTAAATTGACCATGCAGAGTTCACACACGTCCAGGAGTGAGAGGAGTTAAAAGATTTTGATGGCCACAAGGATGAGGGATTTCCTGTAGCGCTCTGTGGATCTCCTCAATGCCCAGTCTGTTCCTGAACTCATCTGTTCAGACAGCACTATGTGGAGTGGGAGGGAGTCATTGTCAAGGATAGAAAGTCGTTTGGACAGCATCATCCTCTCTGTGTTCAATCTGTTGGAGTCCCCTGCCCTCATCTGCCCTGCTCGAGGGCAGGCTCACAGAACAGCCTGCCCTCGAGCTACAGGCTCACAGAACAACCGCAGCATGGCACTGCAGATGTCGAGATGTTCAGTCAAGCTCCTTGTCCAAGTGGACACCCAGGTAGTTGTAGGGCTGGACAATGTCTAGATCCAATCCCCGGGAGGAGATGATCATAAAAATTCCCAAAAGCTGACTACTGGAGTCAGTAGGGGAGGGGGAGAGGGAGGCAGAGAGAAAGAGTAGTGCAGGCCATAGAGGCACTCCCATTATAATTGCAGATTCAGTTTGCTGGCTGGGTCCACATCACCCCCAGTCAACTGGCTGCTGGTGTTGTAGCCTGTGATGCTCTTCACGCCCCTACACACCTCTCTGTAGTTGTTCCCCTGGAGCTTGTGTTCCAGCTTCCTCCATTAGCAGTCCTTCTCCTCTTTGATGTTCACACACAGCTGCCTCTGTACCCTCCTGTCTGCTTCCCTATCACCTGGCCTGAACACCGCCTCCTTCAGGAAGGGCTGGAGCTCTTCTGTGACCAAGGGCTTGTTGTTGGGGAAGCATTTACCCATCTTCAAGGGAACAGGCTGTTCACACAGAGCTTGATGTAGTCAGTGATGCAGTCTGTAAGACCATTGATGTATTCCCAATGCGGCTTGCAGAATGTCACCCAGTCAGAGGTCTGGAGGCCGTCCTGGAGGGCATCACTGACCCCTCAGACCGCCTCCCAACAGACCTGATGGCGTCAGGGAGGTGTTTAACCCTGCGCTTCTACGTTGGAAGATGGCCCAGGTTTCAGTCTGCTCTTCCCAGCAGGGGATGGGATGGAGCTGTACTCCTCCTCCGACACATGGTTGAGTTGCCAGGATCCCAATGAAGGCTTGGGGGTGCAGAGCCTGGAGCCTCATGGTGACAGACTGCAGGACATCACTGGGGGAGGCCGCTGCAGATACACTCCTCTGTCCCAAAGTCGCCTGGGTGGAAGTGTCTGCTTTTAAGGAAGCTGGCAAGTCCAACGCCCATCCACTTGCCAGCTTCCGTGTGATTTCTGTGTGACGTTAACAAAACTTTTCGACCCTCCGCTGAATTCCCATGTCCTTCTTCTTATCATCATTGGGATACTCAAAGTGGTGTTCCCGAGGTGTGCATCCCGGATGACTGACCTACGGTGGCTGGTGTAAACAAAGCCAACGCCTTGTTTCTGTGTTCTCACCAAGCCATATATATATACATATATATATACGGTACATGTATATGATTTTTGGTGATCAGAGATTCAGCATGGCCCTGTGTTTTGGGGTAGTGTTCAGGCTCTACTTAACAACTTAAGATAGATGAAGTCCCTGTTTGTTTTCCATATTGTTGTGTTTGCAGGAATGGAAAAGTACATTCACTCAAGAGTGTACGAGGGTACAACATGAAGCTCTACTTCCAAATATTGTTGGCTAAACATTGGACTTTACTTTAGTCCAACCTCCAACTCATATAATAAGTATTGTTGATTTGTATTTGTTAATGTGTTTTTCTGGGTGGATGAATATGCGTCTTTTCCAATGTATATGTCTGTCTGTCTGTTAACCAAGCAATGCCTATACAGCATCTATCTGTCGCATTACTTGGTTGAGAATTTGAATTACAACTTGAAGGGAAACATTTCCCCGGATTGGCTCCTATATTAGAGCTCATTGTGATGTTAATGTGAGAGCTTCTTCGCTTGAATGTCGTGGTAATAACCATACCAGAGACAAACAACTGCCATCTCTGAATTTGTGGCTCCCATGGTGCAAACACCGCCAGCCCTGATAAGACCAATCACACTCACCGGCTCATTCTGCTGTCGCACAGCTTTTTAATAGAGGATTATTCATTGTCTTCTACACTAATCTATTATGTCCCTACGATTGTGCTGCCTTTGGTGCTATTATGTTGTAATGTGCTTCGTATTCTGTTGCTGTTCCCTGTTGTTCTCCATTGTGTGTCCAACTGGCTGCTGGCTTGTTGCCAGTGATAAGACTCATGTGTTCAGCAGCAACACAGAATACCTTAAGATTATTGTTGGTGGGAGGAATATCTAAAATCCATTGAGAATTCATTGCCACAGCAAATCACAAAACCAAATGTTTTCTAAGGTGTGTTTGTGTAATGTCATGTGTAGAAGAATAAGGACAATAACAATAATAACAATAACGATATTATTATCATTATTATTTATTTCATAATAACTTGATGATAACAATATCATCTTCAACCTTATCAGCATCACTATTATCATCCTAATAATTGCTATTATATGTATGAGAGTCATGAGCCTATAATTCTAATAGTTCATGCCCGATAGTTTTGAAAGCAGTATTGGAAAAGAAAACTAAATATTAATGGCATGCAGCTCTGTCCCATTCGAGTGTGCCTTCGCACAACTCAGTGTCCTTGAATAGCTAGGTGAAAAGAAAAAAATGCATTGCATGCAAACCTGAAATGGCAGCTGTCGACGGGATCGGGGGAACATTCACACATTGGATGATGCTGTCATCAGCTACATTGTGTGTGTGTGTGTGTGTGTGTGTGTGTGTGTGTGTGTGTGTGTGTGTGTGTGTGTGTGTGTGTGTGTGTGTGTGTGTGTGTGTGTGTGTGTGTGTGTGTGTGTGCGCAACAGCTTGAGTACAGGGCACTTGGGTATACTGCCGCCTGTGTATGGTTTCCATATTTAAATATGTTGTTTTGTATATGTATTATAAACCGTCTGAAATAAAATATGATGCCTCATTCAGACCAGTGTGTGTTTGTGTGTGTTTGTGTGCCACAGTCAGGTAAAGGTTATGAGAACAGTATATGCGATAGAGAGAGGAAGAGGGAGAGAGATTGACTGGGTTAATTGCTGCCTGCATGTTGATATGGCCATATGACCAATGCACTTTAACCGGTCAAAGTTTGCTTTTTCTAATTGGTGAGAGGGAAAATATTGCATATAATTAATCTGAATAACAGTGTCCAAAACCTTCATACACACACAACTACAAAACAACCAACCGCTATGCTCTAACTCACTCCTTATGAATTGACCATAATAAGAAAGCGATAAAATGTAGTCATGTCTTTTAAAACATATTTTTATCAGCAAGCAGAAAGGCCTTATCTTAAACTGACGCCAAAACCGTGAACACAATGCTGTCCAAGCTACTTTTTATAGTTGCACTCAAGGTGGCTGAAGTACCTGAATCATTGTCCATGCTGGTCTGCAGTAAATTCTCTCTTCAGCCACCTGAGTGTAATTCACTGATGTGGCTCAGCTTTGGTCTAACTTCAAAGTGTTTTTTCTGCGTCACTGTGTGTGTGTGTGTGTGTCTGTGTGTGTGTGTGTCTGTCTGTGTGTGTGCATTTGCGTGTGTGTGTCTGTGTGTCTTTCTGTGCATGTGTGTGTGTGTGTGTGTGTGTGTGTGTGTGTGTGTGTGTGTGTGTGTGTGTGTGTGGGTGGGTGTGTGTGTGTGCGCGCGTGTGTATCTGGGTGTTTCTGGGTGTGTGTGTGCTAATCTCCCTGACAGGGTCCTAGTCACGTTCCCAGCCAGGTTACCGTGGAGATTCAATTAAGGAGCCAATAGAATGTCTTTGTGTCAGCAGAGCAGTGTAATTGGTCAGTGACTGCCTGAGCTCAGATTGACATCCAAGTGTCATTCACACTCCTTAGTTCCTTGTGTATGTGTGTGTGCGCATGTGTGTGTGTGTCTGTCTGCGTGTGTGTGGTGTGTGTGTTTCTGTGTTTACATGTGTGTTTGAATAAATGAACGCAAAGAATCTATTTAACTTTTGCCCATCACCCACCAACAACCACATACGCCAACACACACACACACACACACACACACACACACACACACACACACACACACACACACACACACGCAAGAAGCCTCTGGTCGTTCCTCATGACTGAAGCCTGTCACAATGGCTGAAGACATGTTGTGACAGAAGTGGGGACATGATACCTCAGCTGCAAGCCTGGTCGCTCACACCGCAGCACTGAACACATCATCAATGTTTTGGAGCGTTTTCCTCCCCCAGAAGACGGTTATGGTTTGTGTTACGTTTCATACCTCATAACTGTAGCTGCATTGTGACGCTGTTGATCTCACTGCATTGTATGCTAATGCTAAGCATTGTGAATAGTAATGCACTGAGCATTGTGGTGAAGCGTTTTGTTTTGCAAGGTGTATAGTTGTGTTGTGTTTTGTTGCACTGTGTTTAGCTGGGGGGTGGTTACCTTAATGTGCTTCCCCCATCCTGTGGGCCGCCTGTAAATATTTGCGTTGAATGCATGCTCTCTCACTCCCATGGTGGATTTGGGTGTTGGTGTGGTTGGTGTTTGTTGTGTGTGTGTTGGCGTGTGCCTCTCCCAGCTCCGATACCGCAGAGAAAAGTGTGAAAGCTGTCAGAGAACATCAGGTTCCCAAAATAGCCTGCTACCCTCTTAGTGGGAGAGAGAGGTGGAGGAAGACAGGGAGAGTGGGCGAGAGAGAGAGAGAGAGAGAGAGAGTGGGCGAGAGAGAGAGAGAGAAAGAGAAAGAGAGAGAGAGAGAGAGAGAGAGAGAGAGAGAGAGAGAGAGAGAGAGAGAGAGAGAGAGAGAAAAGGAGAGAGAGAGAGAGAGAGAGAGAGAGAGAGAGAGAGAGAGAGAGAGAGAGAGAGAGAGAGAGAGAGAGAGAGGGAGGGAGAGAGAGAGAAAACTGGGTGTGGAAGGGAGAGAGCAGGAGGGAGGGTAAAAGTGGGAGAGGCAGCAATAGATAGAGAAAGATAGAAAGGAGGTAGGGGGAATATTCATATTTGCAAGACAAAGCCTGGTTTCTGGGACAGTGACAATGATTAATTATAGATTAGGGATTACAGTAAACACACTTGCAGTACAATTTCAGACACATGCACACCCAACACACACCCAACACACACACACACACACACACACACACACACACACACACACACACACACACACACACACACACACACACACACACACACACACACTGCCCTAGTGTTCCTAAAAAGCATCTTGAAATTTGTACTCCGGAGAACTGCCAACAGCAAAACCTACATGAGATTCAATTCAGGGAACAGAATATTTGTCATATTTTAAAGTATTCACAGAAAGATGTACCTTTATCAAGACACTGTTCAAACATGGCAAACACTACAAACGTATTTATAATGACATTGAATACATTCTAATGTGTTGACATGTAAAGTCAATGCACATATTATATTTTCTACTTTTGCTGAAAGTCAGTCCAGAACCCATTTAAATGCATAGGAAATCACAATGCATTTCATCTGCATTCGATAGGGGTCTGATGCATGAAAAACATGACAATAAAACCAACCTATTTGAAATGAAATCCTGCGCCATCAAAATTGCATTGTTGCAGAAAAAAATTATTCTTTAAATGTGAAGACCAAATATATAATAATGATGTCTGCATATGTTGTACATTGTCCTGTTCATTATTACCACTCCAATCTTCATTTTCACTAAAGGTTTGTGTACTGTTCTCACTAGATGAACATCCAGCTATCCAGTCAGTTAAACATGAACTTCAATAACTCAAGGAGAACGGGATTCTATATTGAGAGTTTTTACTGAATCTTGTAGATTGTAAAACTGTAACACAAGAATAAAAAGAAATGTTGGCATTACAGTTCCGAAGAAGTATGAAAAGGACACAAAATGGAGGCTATGCTAACAACAAGTGAACATGCTAACAAATGAACATGAATTAAGAGGCTAGCAAAAAGCCTAATGACGCTAATGGGTAAGCATGAGGTATAACATAGCATGTAGATGTACAAAATAAACGTGTTGAGAAATAAACATAATTCTCGCTAAAAGCTGGAAATAAAGGGTTTTCTAGGTGTTACGTATCTAAGAACATAAGCTGCCCCCACATAGCCTCTAGGAAGCAGATTCAAACACGCAAGCTGTATTACCCTCACATAGCCTCTAGGAAGCAGGACCGAACATATAAGCCGTACATACTGTACATAGCCACAAGGGGAGCAGGACCTTACTGAAGGCTGCTCCATCCACAGAAGGCAGCACCTTTAGATAGGTGAGGAAGCCGAGGCTAATACGTCACGCCGGCCACGCCCACTTCACATAGGCCACGCCCACTTGACCCTATCGATCTTGACAGAGAGGTTGGAGGTCAGAAACTTCCGGTAGCTCAGACTTGCGGGTTAGAGGTATTGATCAGCTGGGAGTCGCTCAGCACGTGTTCGATACAATTCCCCTCCTTTTGCTCCGTAGTTACCATACCGAAATACTTTGACAAATAAAGTGAGTTAAAAGCGATCCGGATTGGACTACTTTCTTCGAAGAACCCAGCGTAGGTCAAAATACTTCCAACTTAAACATTAACTTACAGACAATGCGTGAAACAGCTATCAGATCGAAGGATGGCACAAGATTGTGGAGCTGGGAATCATCGCTCGACTGCCACATGTAGACTGACACTTCAAAATGGCTACTTCCTGTTTTATAGCAGGCTGCACTATCATCGTACACCACTAGGGGATTTAACCAACATAAAACGCAGAGTTACGTATGTAACTCCGGTTCTATGAATCCTGGATGACCGATGCATTAAGCACTGTATTTATCCGTCTCGCGCATGCGCAGTTCGAGTACCTATACCAACAAGGTCACATGTTACCCTCGTGACAACG
The DNA here is from genome assembly GCF_902167405.1 of Gadus morhua. NCBI lineage: Eukaryota > Metazoa > Chordata > Actinopteri > Gadiformes > Gadidae > Gadus > Gadus morhua. The sequence goes on from NC_044058.1 coordinate 601,815, forward strand.
GATTGGCTGTATAGCCCGGTGTCGACAGAGGATCTGTTCCCAGAATCTTCTCGCGAACCACGAGACTTCTGAGTGACCTGTAACTCTGGCGGTCATCCAGGATTCATAGAACCAGAGTTACATACGTAACTCTGCGTTCTATTTCATCCTTACTGACCGGTGCATTAAGCACTGGATGGCCAATACCAACAACGTCACGAAGAATCAAGCGCTCACCTACTGACCAGAGACAGCAGAGCTTGGCATCATGGCCACGCCCATTGGATGGGGAGTGGCAACGTTGACCCGGTAGAACCTGGAGAATGTGCTAGGCGACGCCCATGACGCCGCGGCACAGATGGTCCCCAGGGGCACCCCTCTCAGGGCAGCCCATGATGTTGAGACGCTCCTGGTTGAGTGACACCTCACCCTGGATGGCGGGGGACGGCCACTGGCCCCGTAGGCGTGCGTTATGGTCTCCACAATCCAGTGGGACAGCCTCTGCTTTGTTAAAGCACGACCCCTATTAGGGCCACCATGGCAAACAAAAAGCTGCTCCGACTGGCGAATACCAGCGGTAGCAGAAATATAAGCCCTAAGGGCCCGCACCGGGCACAGCAGCTCGGACCCACCCTCCCCAGAAGGGGGGTCAAAGCGTGCTAACTGGATGGGCTGGTTAAGGTGATTGCGTGGCAGCACCTTTGGCAGGAACGCAACATTCGGCCATAGAGTGACACTCGAGCCATCAGAGTTCCACCTCAGGCATGTATCACTCACTGATAGGGCACGCAACTCCTCGCAACTCGCTTGGCAGAGGTTATGGCGAGTAAAAAGGCAGCCTTCATGGACAGCCACTTCAACCCCCCTTGACCCAAAGGCTCGAAGGGAGGCGATGACAAGGCTTCCAGCACCAGCGGCAGGTCCCATGCTGGAGACCTCATGGCTGTAGGGGGACGAAGCCTCAAAGCCCCTCTAAGAAAGAGGGACACTAATCTGTGGCACCCTACCGTGGCTCTGTCAACCCTATCATGTAGGGAGGAGATGGCAGCGACATAGACCCTCAAGGTAGAGTGCGACCGGCCACTATCCAGGAGGGACTGCAGAAATTCCAGCATTGTGGTCACAGCGCAATGCACTGGATCCACGGCCCTAGCCGCACACCAGTTGGAGAACAGCTTCCACTTGTTTGCGTACTGCAACCTGGTCGACGGTGCCCTGTCACTCATAACAGTACCCCTGACAGCCGCAGTGCACTCCCTCAGCAGTGGGTCGGGCCCTGCAGTGGCCAAGCCCAGAGCTGTAGGCGAGAGGGGTCGGGATGCCAGATCTGACCCCCCAGCTGGGACAGGAGATCCCTCCTGTCGGGGAGGCGCCATGGCGAGCTGCAGCAGTGGATACCAGATCCTCCCCGGCCAAAAGGGGGCCACCAGAAGGAGCCGGTGGCCCTGCAAAAGGACCCTCTGGAGTGTCGGCAGAACCAGAGGCAATGGTGGGTATGCATAAAGAGGCCTGTCCGGCCAATCGTTCGCCAGCGCGTCCTGCCCAGGACGCTTCTGCCCAGGAGAACCAGAGGGGGCAATGCGCCGACTCCTCCTAGGCAAAGAGGTCCTCTGCCCTGCCGAAGAGGCCCCACATTGACTCCACCACCTCGGGGTGAAGCCGCCATTCCCCCGGTGGAGGCTTCCGTCGGGAGAGGAAGTCTGCCGCCCGATTCTGGGCCCCCGGCAAATAGACTGCCCATAGGCTGGCCAGACGGGGAGAAGCCTAAGTCCACAGGCTCTGGGATACCCGGAAAAGCCGTGCCGACCTGGTGCCCCCCTGGTGGTTCACCTGGCAAACCGTGGCCATGTTGTCCGACCGGACCAGGACATGCCGGCCCGTCAAATGGGGCAGAAAGCTGGCTAGTGCCAGCTGCACAGCCCGGAGTTCCAGCACATTGATGTGTTGTGCCACGTCCAGGCCAGACCACCGTCCCTGCGCAGTCTTGCCCTGCCACACTGCGCCTCATCCCGAGAGGCAGGCGTCGGTTGTCACCAACTCCCGGCCTGCCGGAATTGCGGCCATGGGCATGCCTGCCTCCAGATACGCTCTCTTTCTCCATGGAGAAAGAGAGACAAGACACTGCAGGGTCACCTTGACCCTCCTCTGCCTGTGCCACTTGGCATCTAGGTGCAGGCGCAGGGACAGTAAGCCCAGAGGCACCACAGCTGAAGCAGCTGCCAGCTTGCCCAAAAGCTGAAGAAACTGAATAAAAAGCAGGCTCCTGCCGGCTCTGAAGAGGGGAAGGAGGCGGAGGATGTCGTTCACCCGTCGAGGTGAAAGGTAGGCCTTCATGGCGACAGAGTCCAGGACCAACCCCAGATAGGTTACCCGTTGGGAAGGGTCCAGGCAACTCTTTGATTGGTTCACCGTCAAGCCAAGCCGGGCGACGTGCGACAGCAGGCGGGCCGTGTCGTGGGCCACCTGGGACCTGGAGGGCGCACAGACCAGCCAGTCGTCCAGATACGGCAGGACCTTCATGCCCTGCGTCTGCAGGGGTGCGAGGGCTGCCGCCACAACCCTGGTGAAAACCCTCGGGGAGAGGGAAAGCCCGAAGGGAAGTACCCTGAATTGGTAATGCCTGCCCCGATAGGCAAACCTCAGGAACCGCCTGTGGTGTGGCGCAACCGGCACATGAAAATAGGCGTCCTTCAGGTCTATGGTCGTAAACCACTCCCCCCTGGCAACTACCCTCAGGGTGTCCGCCGAGGTGAGCATGTGGAATGGTAAAACTTTTAAAAACGTGTTCAGGCCTCTTAGGTCTAGAATGGGCCTGAATCCGCCGTCTTTCTTGGTTACCAGAAAGTACCCAGAGTAGAACCCCCCGGGTTGTAACTGAGGGTCCACTGGCTCGATCGCACCCTTGGCCAGGAGGGCGGATAGCTCCTGGGCCAGAGCTGCGGCCTTCGTCAGGTCGCAGACGACTGTCATCCTGACCCGGCCGAAGGCCTGGGGCCGGCGTCTGAACTGTAATTTGTACCCCCGGGTTAAGGTGGAAACCACACAGGGGTCTATAGTACAGGCAGCCCAGTAACTGATCTGTTGCTGGGAAAAACAGCCGACGACCGGCCCCGTGGTCCTAGCGCCTGGCCCCCCGGCCTCTATCGGCTCTGGAGGGGTACCGGTGAGGCTCCGCGGCCCGAGGCTGCCCGGGCGATGGGCGGGCGGGGGCACGAAAGCTATCAGCGGGCTGCTGGGCGGGCCGCCGAGACCTGCGTAGGCCCTCATCTCTCGCTGGGTAAGAGCGTGGTGGCTGGTAGCGGCCCCGGGGGGCAGCCGGGGGGGCTCTAGGCCTGCCAGGAGCGGATACACTCCTGTGAAGACCCGACAGCTGCAGGTTGGTTTGCCTAGCTTGGGCAGCTCGCTCCAGCGTCTCCAGGGCAGCTGACCCAAACAGCTCCCCCGGTACCACTGGCACGGCTCTGAGGGCCTTCCTGCATGCCTCTGTCAGGGGCGACTGAGCCAACCAAACCTGGCGGCGAGTCTGGACCAGGGTGGACATAACACGCCCCAATTCCCTGGACATGAGGGCAAAGGCCTGTAGGGACGCATCGCTCAGGTCCTGCGTAGACGGCTCAACTGCAGCTTGTTGCAGCGAGGTTGAGAGCGCCAGCATTAGGTGGGAGAGGGAATTGCCAATCCGCCCCATACGCGCTGCTGCGTCATAGGCCTTCGAGAGCAGGTCGTCTGTGACCCTGCACTGGGGCCGAGGACACCTGGCATCCGGCCGCAAGGCCTGATCGGGGGTCAAAATGAGGGAGGCAATGGCGGGCTCAACGGGTGGCATGCGACCCAACCCATACTGCGCTGGATCCCGCATGGCAGCCAAGGCCCGAGCACTGGAAGAACGACGGGGGAGAGCCTTGGCATCCTTCCAGCAGACGTGCAGCTCCTTTAAATACTCCTCCGAAGGAGGGACAGAGAAAGGGGCTGTGGCAGGGCTGCGCCTGAAAAAGGCGCTAGGCTGAGCCAAGTCTGCCTGAGGAGCATCGAGCCCCAGGCGAGCCAGGGCCGTACGGATGACGGCCCCGATGGGGTTACCCTCTATGCTGTGCCCAGAGCTCTGAGCAGAGAGCGGGAGGCCTCCCCAAAAGCGTTTGAGGCTTCCTCCCCCGTGACACCCTCACTGAAGAGGTTAGCCGATGCCGCCAGCGACAGGACATCGTCCGTGCCCGGCACATCCCCCAAGGAAGGGTCAGGCCGGATGTCAGCCACCGCGCCACCTGCCCCAGGTTGCAGGGTCAGGAGGACAAGCGATCCACCTTGGATGCTAGCTCGTCCCTAGCCCTTTTCCTGGGGGGAGGCCCTGCTCTACCCCGACGCCAAGAACGGCCGGGCTGAGCTGGAGGAAGTGGCGCCATTGATGGAAGGTCGACGGCTGCCGGATGTTCCACCGCTGCTAGCCTAGCCAGCCTGAGTGCCAAGGGCATGGAGCCGCAGTTCATACAGGCTCTCTCGGTAAGGCCCTCCCTCAAATGCTCGAAGCCGAGGCCAGAGGGGCAGCGATCATGGCCATCGTCAGGCTCAAGGAGGGCCACACAGGCGCCACACACATGAGCCGTCAGCAGAACACTGGGAGAGGGAGCACTGCCTTCACCAGTGAGCTACTAACTCAAGAAAAGCCTGGAAAGTGTTACCGGGAGAGGACCCGAGAGCGCAGTCTTCACCAACAAGTGACTGAAAATAATTACACACTCAAATATACAGCAGTGTTCTCGGGAGAGGACGCGGGAGCGCTGCCTTTACCGGTAAGTGACTGAAAAGAAACACACAAGTGTTACAGGGAGAGGGCGCGAGAGCGCTGCCTTCACCGGTAAGTGACTGAAAAGTAAACCCCAACAGTGTTACAGGGAGAGGGCGCGAGAGCGCTGCCTTCACCGGTAAGTGACCGAAAGAAATACGCAACAGTGTTACAGGGAGAGGACGCGAGAACGCTGCCTTCACCGGTAAGTGACTGACCGGAATTTTTATTTTTTAAACAAAAGTGTTACCAAACAAATTTGGTAACCCAGAACACAGCCGGGCTGTTTCTATCAGGGAGCTTTCAAGTAGCAGCTACAAGCGCTGGAAGGGAGCGAACTGTACAATGTAGCCAGTAGCGAAAATAATCCCAGCAGTGTTGCCGGGAGAGGACGCGAGAGCGCTGCCTTCACCGGTAAGTGACTGAACGATTATATATATATATATATTCTTCTAACAAAAGTGTTACTAACACAACTTGGAAGTTTCTACTCAAAGGAAGCCTTTCAGCGCTGTACAGACAAACAGCCCCTGGAGGACGAGTTCACCCGTTGCTCCGACCCTTGGTCGCGAGGCTGCACACAGTCTGGAGCGCGATCCTTTCCAAAAAGCGAATACGCTATCCGCAAGCGGTACTACTACATGCGTCTTTGCGAGAAGATGAAAGGAACAGATCCTCTGTCGACACCGGGCTATATAGCCAATCCGGTGTCACGAGGGTCACATGTGACCTTGTTGGTATAGGTACTCGAACTGCGCATGCGCGAGACGGATAAATCCAGTGCTTAATGCACCGGTCAGTAAGGATGAAATAGAACCACACAGTGTCCGGAACAGTTTGTGTTACAGTTTAAAATGCAAGATCAAATTGTCATCCCATTCTCATGCATTGATTTAAGTGAGTGGATGTTGTTTGGTGATGCTGATCACTAAATGTCCCCAAGGCAGCCTATGGACAGCTGATCAAAAAAAAAGTACAGGCTATAACATAGTGCAAAAGCATCAAGCTTTGCATTTGAAGATACAACAGACACTGAATTTGACTTGCTTATCATCGATAGCGAACCATTTGTAGGACATGGATCCAGTGGCGTCACTAGGCTGTTTCATTCGGGGCTAAAGCCCCGGATAATATTTAAATAGCCCCAAATCTCATATAAAAATAAATAAATAAATGAACTTCCTTTTCTCTTTTCTTTTTTTGCTTGCTTTACACTAGAAACAAACATGGGGATTCCAGGGGCATCTCAAAGTAGCCTAGTCCTTCTAGAAAAAACATAACCAGACTGTTTACCAACTCTAGTGAATTAAGCACACATACAAACATACTGCCTTGAACAAAGCAGTCAGGTGACTGCTTCTTTGTTTTAAGGCAAAGAAAAAAAAAATGCCTTAATCGCGCGATTAACGCAATTTCTTATTTAAAAAAATAAATAAAATAAATGTATACATATTTTTTTTCTTTGGCTCAAAACAAAGAAGCAGTAGCCTGACAGCTATGTTCAAGGCAGTATGTTTGTATGTTCATCGTTTAATTGCACTATAGGCTTTTCTTTTGTATCGTCCTGTTTTGATCAGTATATGCCAATGTTGTTATCAATAAAAAAACATTTGCACAAGGCAAGCTGATGCACTTCTCCATGTTGATAAGAGCCTTAAAATGAGAACAATTAATGGGACAAAGAAATCAAGGGATATTTAGCAAAATATTTGCGATTAATCGCGAGTTAACGATGACATTAATCGCGATTAAATATTTAAATCGCTTGACAGCACTAACATATATGTATATATATATATATATATATGTAAGGTCTGTCTCGCTTGTATTCATTTTATTCTGAAATAACTTAAATGGAACTTTAGATGTCTGGGGATAGCAGCACAGCAGTCAGGAAGCTATTTAAAGCTGTAATAAACGTGTATTATGTGTAATTATGTAAAGCATTATGAAGAAATAAGCAGTAGCGTACCGTGGGGTTTAAGTCAGGGCCTTCAGTAATGAACTCCACCAACGGGCAACCCCCAAACACTCAGACATGCACACAAATTTCACATTAGGTGCCGATACAGCCAACACAGCCACAATATGCGCTACTGCATAACATCCACAACAAGACAGTTGATTTTCAGCAGCAACAACAGCGCACACCACTTTGCATTACCGCAGAGCTAGAGTAATGCAGCATCACTATCAGATCTTTCCTTATGTCGCTCCGCAACCAGATTGCACATCACACAAATGACACAGTGTTCACAGTTATTGTTGTTTTGTTCACCGGATACTTTCGCAACTTCAACGGATTCACTAAAGTAGCCTATAGCGACAATATTACAAGTGCACCGCCAGCTCATTCACACAAATGAAACATACAAGTAGGCCTTTATGCCACATATTTTACAACATCTATTCCAGCCAGAATATTAAGCCCACAGGAGTAGTAGTGAACGGGTTCATTTAATATGCTTATTAAGCGGTATCCACACACAGCATTACCATTAAGCCTACTGCCAAAATTCCAGCAATATATTTGTGTTTCCAACCATTACAAAAAATGTGTTACAAACTAAAGTACCACAACAACATTATCGCTCCTACACAGTGCAAAGTAAAACTCACTCATCACTTGTAGAGGAAATCCATCCTCCGATCCTTTCGGAGGAAACGTTCAATGACCTCCTCATGCATTCGGGCGTCATGTTATAGTTTGATGAGCAGCTCCTTCTCGATGGCAATAGATGCCAGTGCAGAGAGTCGGTTCTGTCCGGTTCTATACCTCGAGTACGTTTTGATGCGCTAAAGAGCTGAGAAAGATCGCTCAACTGAAGCTGTAGACACTGTTATGGTCACGATCAAGCAGGTGAGGGCATACAGCTGTGGCACGCTGACTGACAGCCCTGTGCTCCTCAGGAAATTCAGTAGGTCACTTGGGATCTTTCCCTGAAAGTTGCTCATGCTGTACATAACTTTAAGCTCAGCTCTGAGTCTGCCCATGTCAAACTGTGCACCGTAGCTCTCCTCCAGGCTCCGGAGCTCTTCTTCGGGAAATGTTTGCTTGAAATTTGTAAACAGTTGTGCACCAAGCAATGCAACAAACAGCAGACGTTCGTGATCAGCAAATCGATTCCTTATTTGCGTGCCGATGCTGTCGATTAGAGCTGTGTGTAGCTCTCTGAAGTGCTTGCGCGGGTCTGGTCGGCCTCTGGCTGTGCTCGGCTGTCCTACGGCCTCCGCTCTCCTCTTGTAGATAGCATCAGTTTTATCACGCTCGCCTACAACACTCTGACAAAAGTCTGCGATTCTGGCCGGACTGAACTTCATGTTCAAACTCTTATTTTGCAGTATTCCGAAGAGCACATCAGCTAAATGAAAGATGTTGATAAAAGCAAAGAGAAAAAAACAGAAGCCATAGCTTGTCAATTGTGTCCCGATGCACAATGTACCGTTTCACGGTCAAAATCCTCCGCGTGATCGAGGATGTGCTGTGGGTGTCACTTGTGAGACCTGCGGCAGCCGCCTCTCGCAAAATTCATCCAGCAGTTTTGTGCGCTTTGGAGGACGCTTGAAAAAGGCAGTCAATCCTCCTAGATTTGAAAAAGAAATCGTGCAGTTCCTTGGGACAACACCAGATTTAATGTGTAGGCATAACAATGCACAAAAATAGCCTGGGGGATTTCTTCTTTTACACGCGCCTGTACGCTATTTAGTCCCGATGGCATTACAACGGCTCCATCGTAGCACTGCGCCACCAGCTTGGTCTTACAATTGTAGCTGGCCAACATTTGAAGTACCAATGCTGCTAGATTGTGAGCTCGTCATTTTTCTGTGACATCTTCATACTTCAGAAATCTCTCCTTTACTCCCATGTCAGTTACATACCTGAGTACATATGACAGCTGAGCAGTGTCGCTGAAATCAGTGGTCTCATCCACCATGACTGCGACAAAATTAGTTTGATCGATCTCCTTCTTGATGGCATCATTCAGCACATCTGCAACAGCATTTAAGATGTCATTCTGAATTTTGCCCGATGTGCCCGTAAAAACGGTGGCAGTGGCAAGGTAGTTTCGCAAGTCAGCATCATAGTTGGACAGCAGAGACAGCAGTTCATGGTAATTACCTCGGTTCAGGGACTCTTTCCCCTCGTCGTGTCCCCTGAATGGCAATTCTTTCTGCCCCAAAAAGATGACACAGGCAATGAGACGCATCTGTATTTCCCGTTTTTTTCTTGCTCTCTCATTGTGCAAGCTCGTCTCTCGTCTCCGCTGCTCATCCAGCTGCAAGTCCACCCTGGACACACCAAAGGTCTTTAACTCACACTGGTGGTGGTGAGTGAGGTCCCCCCCTTCAATGTAAGTGAAGGGGGAAAAGCGTAAGTGTCTAGGAAAAAGCGCTATATAAATTCAATGCATTATTATTATTATTACTAAATGCACCACTGATGTGAGGTGACGCTCAGAGGCCTGATGTTTTAAAGCTGCCTTGGTGAAGCTGTTAAGACTGCTAAATCCGGCACTGTTCCATGTCCCCTCCCTGATGTTGAACAGCAAACACGAATTCTAGGAGAATAGCTTGTTCTAAATGGTGCTAGCCGTTAGCCAGTCATAGCGGCTGTAGTTGCACTCTGTAAAGTGTCGCACAAAACCTTTACCGGCCTGGGTCAGCCCATCCAGCTTCGGTGTAGGTCTTCCTCTTGAAATTAAATCTGTCTTCTCTCCAAACGATCGCCTTGAAAAAGGCAAACAAAGGAGATCAGAAACAGGATCGCTAGCTGCTGTGAGGGCGGTGGCCATAGTCTCACTAACCGCCAATGATTCAAAGTTCGCTGATGACATCACCGGGGGCCAGCGCCGGCATATTGCTGGGCCCTGGGGACGTTCTATTACTACAAATCAACATTTGACTGGCTGATTACACACGTCGGTCAAATTTATTATCAAATGGGAGGTGGCAGCTTCAGCGAAAGGCTAACAATACTTTTAATGCTAGTCCCACTGGTCCATGTAGCTGTTATGCGTTATTCAGCGGAGCTCAGCCTTGCAAAAAATTTCCTTCTGGAATTATGTGCAGCCAAAAAATATGGAATTAAGATGCGTTCAGACACAAATTTATGTAATTTTGAAAAAAATAATATACTGTATATTATTCAGATTTTGACAGGGCCAGCAGAGACGGCCCTGCTGGCCCTGACGGCCCACCACGGACGCATTTTCCCTTTCCCTCTGGGCTAAGCCCCGGATATTTCAGAAACCTAGAAACGCCCCTGCATGGATCAATATAAAAAGATACATGCTCACTGCATACTGTAAGGACTCACACACGGACATGCCACAAAAGTTCACCATGTGGATTACCTTAGAAAGCACTTAAGTATTACCTCAAGGGTTAGTCTGTGAGGATTGGGTTGGGACACTAATGCATTGAAAAGGCACACACACACACACACACACACACACACACACACACACACACACACACACACACACACACACACACACACACACACACACACACACACACACACACACACACACACACACACACACACCACGTACACAATATACACACATACACACTCAGTAATGCACTCAGTCACTTACTTCTTCCTAAACTCTAGTGGCAAGGATCTTTTTAGCTGAACTTTCCAACGTTTCCTTATGAGGCATTAGTGGCTGACCCTTCAGGAGGAGAAGAATGTTGGAAGGTTCTGGTTGGAATACCAGAACATACCAGAAGAGAACCAGAACCACATGACAGGCCTGCAGCAGGAAACAGAACATACCAGAACAGAACCAGAACCAAGTGACAATGGGAGGCAGAACAATGCAAGCGGAAGCATACACTGTTCCTTTCAAACTGCGTGAAGAAAGACCCGATGTAGCGAATCCTATTATTGTCTCCTTACAAAGCACCTCAGCCTCTATCTGCATCCCTAACAGACAGTTATCTGGCAGAGACCAGGCCATAAAGGGGGAAGGAAGAATACACACTGGGAATAGGCTCATTATTCCCTTTCTAAAACCACGGGTATTACAACCCACATGAACTCACGGGTGGGCTAAATTAGACACTGGAGAGGGAGAAAAAAAAATCTAAAGACAGTGAAGGAGAGAAGGAGTCTTAAAAAAATGTAAAACAGAGCGATGGATGAGCAGAGAGAGAAAGAAGAGAGCTGACGAGAGAGGGGATAGAGATAGAGAAAGCGAGCGACAGAGAATCAATCATGAGATCTGGGTATCACCGCTCGTCAAACGGGCAAGGGAGAATGCGCTCGGCTGCTATCTCGTCCCTCCTTATACACTCTCCACTTTCCATGCAGAAGTGGATAATTAAATGATGGACGGATAGGAGTGCGAGAAGAGGGCCACTGAGATCTCTCCCTCCCTTTCCCCCCCTCCTCTCTGCCTCTGCCCCTGTTCACTGAAGTCAGACATAATTAAAACAGAGACGTTAAGGAATCATTCATTAAAATCATTCAGCCTTGAGGGGGGATAGAGGAATGTTGGTGGTGATGGGAGGAGTGGTAATGGGAGCGGTGATGGGAGTAATGGTGATGGGGGGGTAGTGATGGGGGGGTGATGATGGTGATGGGAGGGTGATGATGGTGATGGGAGGGGTGGTGATGGGAGGGTGGTGATGGGAGCGGTGGTGATGGGGGCCGGTGATGGGACGGTGGTGGTGTGTTGGAGAGGGCTGGGATTTTTGGAGGGTGCGTTGGTGGGGATGGGGTGATGGGGGGGTGGTGATTGGGGGGTCGTGATGGGGTGATTTTTTAAATAAATGTATTTATTTAGTTGAAAGGGACAATGCTCTTTTGTCAATCATACAAATGATTGACAAACACGTTTCTTGCTGTAAATAAGTCAGAGGTAGCTGCAAATGCTGACTTCCATCTGTTGTCCCTAGCCAAATCTTAAAAGGCAACCTAAAATACAATAATTGATAAAAGATAAAAGATATAACAGAAATTAAAAAACAATGTAAACATACATAGTGAACAGACACTGACATTGCACGCCTCACACAATACCCTCCACATAGTGATTGCAACACACAGTAATGATACAGTATGAATACAGAAAGAAAAAAAAAGAAAATACAAATATTTTCACGGATTTAAGCATTTGGTGTATGGTTACATATTTGAATTTCCCTAATCCAAACTTTGAGTTTGTTTTTAAATGTTGTAAGGCCATTACATTCACTTACTTCATTGGGCAGACTATTCCAATAATTGGTGGCTCAGATGGAGAAGGCTGAGAATCCAGTCTGCCTTTTTCTGTATTGTACTATGCAGTCCCCCCTGGTGGTTGCTCTTGTTAATCTATTGTCCTTATCTTTATTTTTTATGAACTGACCTAGTGATGGTGGAGCAGGCCCATGAAGTACCTTAAAGACGAGATGAGAGAAATGAGAGAGAAGTGTCTTAAGTTTTCGAAACAAAACATTTGATCCTTTTGGGCAATGATAATTGTTGGCCTTACGGTCCAGTGTTTTTTATGCCTGTTTATAGAGGGACTCAAGTGGTAGCTTGTTAGCAAGTTGTTTTATTATTTTGTGAGCACCTAGTTAAACAGTAAGGAAAATGTGTGAAGATCATTAAATAGGTAGTGATGGAAGGGGCGGTGATGGGGGACAGTGGTGATGGGACACAGTGTAGAATAAAACTAACCCTTACACAGGTCAAAAACATGATATAATGTATGTGTGTTGGTGTGTGTGTGTGTACGTTTGTGTGTGTGTGTGTGTGTGTGTGTGTGTGTGAATGTGTGTGTATGTGTGTGTATGTGTGTGTTAGTGAGTGTGTGCGTCTGTCTGCGTGTATGGTGTGTGTGTGTGTGTGGGGGGCGTGATGGGAGGTTGGTGGTGCGTTGGAGGGTTGGGGTGATGGGTGGTGCGCTGGGGCGATGGGTGGTGCGTTTGAGGGGGGATGGGGTGATGGGTGGTGCGTTGGAGGGTTGGGGTGATGGGTGGTGCGTTGGGGTGATGGGTGGTGCGTTGGGGTGATGGGTGGTGCGTTGGAGGGTTGGGGTGATGGGTGGTGCATTGGGGTGATGGGTGGTGCGTTGGGGTGATGGGTGGTGCGTTGGAGGGTTGGGGTGATGGGTGGTGCGTTGGAGGGTTGGGGTGATGGGTGGTGCGTTGGGGTGATGGGTGGTGCGTTGGGGTGATGGGTGGTGCGTTTGAGGGGGATGGGGTGATGGGTGGTGCGTTGGAGGGTTGGGGTGATGGGTGGTGCATTGGGGTGATGGGTGGTGCGTTTGAGGGGGATGGGGTGATGGGGGGTGCGTTGGAGGGTTGGGGTGATGGGTGGTGCATTGGGGTGATGGGTGGTGCGTTTGAGGGGGATGGGGTGATGGGGGGTGCTTTGGAAGGGGATGGTGGGGTGATGGGGAGTGCGTTGGAGGGGGTTGGGGTGATGGGGGGTGGGGTGATGGGTGGTCCGTTGAAGGGGGGGGGGGGGGTGATGGGGGGTGCGTTGGAGAGGCTCCGATCCCAGAATCCAGCTACCATCAACAGAAACCTCCCTGCTGGTGTTTGAGCTGGGTGAGATGTCAAGCCTGGGCCTGACAAGTCGGCTGTTTTATGAGCCAGCTCAATGGAGCCATTTATGTACCGCCACAACCCAGAACCAAAAGTTAGATTCACCTTTTGTTCGAATTTCACTGAGCTCAGCTACATTTTTGATGCTAAAAGTAGCTTTTATAGAAATCCTGTCATCGTATGCTATTCTAAAGCTGGATTCTATAATATAGCTTAACCCTATTATGAAGTCATATGCTATTATAAATGTGTATGCTATTTACAGTTCTATTCTGTTAGAAAGTGAGCTTTATGCTATAATTCCATTTTCCAATGCGGGCTGTTTTATATTTTAGGCGGGTGGTGCTTTCAGGTGACTAAAGGTTTTCTTGCTCCCATTATTGAAATATTGTGTGATTCAGAAATCCTCTGATGGCCTTTGAATAGGTTTCCTTATCTGCGCATGTTGCTCCCATTTCAAAAAGTACAAAAGAATGTTTTATTCATTAATTTTTGCTTTGGCAATTGAATCCAGCATTATGTGAAGACAGAGGCATGAAGCTTTAGACAGCTCCTCTGGGAGGCTGCATTCCTATACCAACCCATTTACAGTTGTCAGTAACAGAAAGGGTTACCCAGAATGCACCCTTTTTACAGAATATCAAGGTCTCTTCTCCAATCCTTACAAAATTGTTAGGCGTCAATGCAAACAGATTTAGTTCTTTGGATGTTTAATGATTGGCATTAGTGTACGTTTGGGAGGTGAAGGTTGCTCCTCTGAGGTTGGAAGTAGCCTGTAAAAGTATTATTAATACAAACATATTGCACTTTAATCCCAGGCCTGTCGAAGGTAATGATCAGGTCATGGCCTTTCACCCCACACAACCAATCCCATCTTCCTGAAAAAAGTTTGGACCTGTTATCATTCACCACCTTTTCAAGGTGGTGAATGATTTCCAGATGAACTTCTGGAGGCTCTATGTTGTTCAATTTCTTTTGCTGCTCCCCCCCGCCTCCCTGTTCCCGCTCAGTGAACAGGGAGCGTTCCGCTCGGTCATCTGGCGGCGCGTGTCTCTTTCCGCACTCTGAGATAGACGGATCAATTTTGTCTGGGCCCGCTCAGCCCTCTCCATGTGTCCCCCCAAGCTGCCTGCTCCCCCCCGCCCTCCTCTACTTCCCATGCCCATCACCCTGCCCCATTCCCGGCCTCCCCCATTGTAATACCACCCTGTAGCTCTCACTCTCATTTACTCACTTCCTCCTTTCTTCCCTTTTGCTTTTCTGCCTCAAGGAGTGCCTATGTTTGTGTGTGCGTGTGTTTTGTATTTGTGAGTGTGTTTTGTTTTTGTTGGTATGTGTCTTTCTCCGTGTGTGGTGTGTGTTTGTTTTGTCTGTCTGTGTTGTGTGTGTATGTGTTGTGTGTGTACGTGTGTGTTTGCATGTGTGTGTGTGGGGGGTTGCGTCTAAGCACTGCCAGAGCTTTTCTAAATCCCAAGTAAGAGCAGAGCTTTTCTGCGGGAGAATTTCATTTCAGCACCTCTCATCCAGCACAGAGGATAGGATAGGAGTCCCTCAGTTATAACCTGCTCTATGTTTGTGTGAGGGCGTGTATGGGTGAGGATGTGTGTTTGTTTGTGTGTGTGGATGTGTGGGTCGGGCTATGGTCTGTTTACAGGATTGGAGGTTACCACCATAAACTCAATTTGAAGGTCAGAGATGGGGGGCTGCAGAAGCTAAAAGAGATTGAAAGCGAGAGAAAGACACTGAAATAGGCTTGAGACAAACATAGATATGTTTGTGTGTGTGTGTGTGTACGTTTGTGTGTGTGTGTGTGTGTGTGTGTGTGTGTGTGAATGTGTGTGTATGTGTGTGTATGTGTGTGTTAGTGAGTGTGTGCGTCTGTCTGCGTGTATGGTGTGTGTGTGTGTGTTTTGGGGGAATGCCAAAGGGTCTAAACTACCCCTCATTGTAGTTGTGTATTCATTAAAATTGACATAAAACACAGCATTTAAACCGTCATAAGGCCCCATTTTACGCCATTGTATTTTAGTACACGGCTTACAGCGCCGTTTTGGTGGATCAAAAGCCATCTTTTACAACGCATCTACCACATCAGCTTAAAACACAGCATGTTGGCATTCAAATGAGTGAACAGAACTGAGAACCGTGAACCTTCTTCACCCCGTCAAAGGTACCCAAAGTCAGACCACACCTGTCCATTCATGATCTTTCTCTCGTTCCCGCTGTGCATTCACTACACTACGCTATATAAACCACTGCTATAGCAGAGGTTTAATCCAATCTGAATCCAGTAAGACATTAGACTAACAACCTGTTTCACTCGATCGACTAGATTGCCAAATTTAGTAGCGTATAGATCCATATTAGCTCATAGGCTGACTACCACTGTGCTGATATGTATACACATTCACTATCTCTCTCTCTCTCACACTCACACACACAAACACACACACAAAGCCACAGAGCCTTTGAGGGAAGGGGTGTATTGAGTTAGATAGCTGAGGTCAGCTCTAAATCACTAGAGGTCACCACAGCCGACCTGGAACCCAGATTACATTAAAGCAAGCACGATAGCGCCAGCCAGGCACATTAAAACACACTTGATGGAACTCACCCACACACACTCACAAATACCCCCCCCACACACAGACACACACAAACACACACACACATGGCTGTAAACACAGCCGCGGATAAGGAGGAACATTAATCACCAGAGCAGGGTGAACCGTGTTATGCTCCTCTGGTTTGTCAACCCTGTCTCGTCAAAATTACGTTCCCAGAAAACTATTCGGCATTCTCAATTACGTTTGTCATAAAACGTATTTTGTCCGCGATTACGTTTTATAGAACGTATTGCAAATACGTTCGTCCTCAGCCTATTTTTTGCCATTTATTAACCTCTAGGATTATGTTTGGTTGAAACGTATCCCAGATAGGTTAAATGTCAACGTATAGCACATTATTGTCATTAAGGCATATCTTCCTTTCAGGGAACGTTTCATTTAACGTATTTTGTCTGAAAAACGTATCTTGGCCGTGAATACGTTTTATTGAACATATCGCAAATACGTTCGTTGTCAGCCTATTGTTTTGCCATTTATTAACCTCTTTATGTTTGGTTGAAACGTATCCCAGATAGGTTAAATGTCAACGTATAGCACATTATTGTCATTAAGGCATATCTCCCTTTCAGGGAACGTTTCATTTAACGTAGGATTTTGTCTGAAAAACGTATCTTGGCTGTGGATACGTGTTATTGAACATATCGCAAATACGTTCGTTGTCAACCTATTTTTTGCCATTAATTTACCTCTAGGATTATGTTTGGTTGAAACGTATCCCAAATATGTTAAATGTCAACGTATAGCACATTATTGTCATTAAGGCATATTTCCCTTTCGGGAAACGTTTCATTTAACGTTATTTTGTCCCTGATTACGTCTTATTGAACATATTGCCAATAGGTTCGTTCTCAACATTTTTGTTGTTATTTATTTAAGATACCTGTAGCATTCCCAGCTGGACTTTATTCAGACTTTAATTAGCGATGCACTCCATAAAGATGACTGATGGCCCATGGTGCGGTATCAACCATTTATTTTCACACATCCACACCACAGATACACCGTAAGAGCTGAAAGCAAATAAAAAGGCACAATCATGCACTCGTAATATGACAATGCTTTCCCCACAGCTAGCTACCACAACGAGGTGAATAGCACTAGCTAGCATTAGCTAACTCCAAAAATGCATACTCTTACACATATATCAAAAACAAAACGTAACAGAACTTAATTCCACAGTTTATCAACACACATACCTGTTCGCCTTCCAGCTAGGTGCTATTAAAAGGATGAACAATGCTTCATATGTTTTGTGAACAGTTCTAAGCATGAACAAACGTGTTCACCTCTTAAACCTTCCTTTCCGTCTGAGTCGCGCACCGAGAGACGGCAGGTAAACGTCTCTGTGGCCTTTCAAAATAAAGGTCACACAACAAGGTGCAAGTAAAATTCGCTATGAATATTAATCAGAAACATATTTAGGGCACCATACAAATTTGAATGAACAAATGTGATATCCAAGGCACTATAAACCAATCTCAATAATATAAAATATGATAAAACAAAATTATATGGGTCATTTACACTCCCACCAAATCATTAGTGTTTCAAATATAGTCAAATCAAGCATGTGCAAACACAAATGATTTTTTAACTCAAAATAACCATAGACCATAGACCTGGTAAGGAAGAAGTGTCAAGTACTTCAAAACAAATGAAAACACATCTTAATAGATGCAAGGCATGTGCTAGTTTGTAACTAACTAGTCACTATCTAGTAACAAGACCAGTTTCTGAACAGGCCCTTCAAGCACTGACTGCTTGGTGAGACGTTCACCTTTCTTGCCTAGTTTTCTATCACCTAGACAGATTTTCACCCTCCTAACCAGTCCATCCCTATCCACTGTAGTTTCTGAAACTCTACCCAACCTCCATTCATTTCTGGGCAGATCATCATTTTTCATCATCACTACATCCCCTTTTTGTAGGTTTCTCTTCGGGGTGTGCCAGCGTTGCCGGATGGCGATGTTGGATAAATACTCTTTACGCCAACGGCTCCAGAACTGCTCCGCTAAGTACTGTACATGGCGCCACCTCTTTCTCGCATACATATCTTCTCTGATGAACTTGCCAGGGGGAGGAAGAGCTGGGGTAGACTTCATGGTAAGAAGTTGGTTAGGGGTAAGCGGCTCAAGACTGTTGGGATCATTGAGGTTTTCAACAGTGAGAGGGCGACTATTAACTATTGTCATTGCTTCATAGAAGAATGCTCGGAGGGACGCATCGTCCAGATTTCCAGGGGAGAGAGAGAGGGTCGAGTTGAGGACACTCCTGACCGTCCTAATTTGACGCCGACGTGGCTTGAACCTGGTGCATTCATGATGAAGTCGCACTGATTCTCAGAGAGAAAGATTGCCAGTTTGTCAATATCAACTTCCTTAAGAGCTTCCTTCAGTTCATTTTTAGCTCCTAGGAAGTTGCTTCCTTGGTCAGATTTTATCTGGCGCACTGCACCACGTATGGCAATGAAGCAGCGCAGTCCATTTATGAAGGAATCTGTTGACATGTCCTCCAGCATTTCGATATGAATGGCTCTGGATGAGAAGCAGGTGAAGAGAAGGCCATATCTTTTGCACACACGCCGTCCTTTTTTGGTGTAAAAGGGTCCAAAGCAGTCCATTCCACAGTATGTAAATGGTGGAGATGGATCCAAACGCTCTGGTGGGAGATCGGCCATTCTTTGCTCTTCTGTGTGTCTCCTGAGCTTTCTACACATCACACATTGGCGAAGATGAGATGCCACGGCTCGACCAATCCCCGATATCCAGTAGCCCTTTGACCTGATTTCGTTGATGGTCATTCCTTTACCTTGATGTTTAGCCTTTTCATGACAGTGGACGATGATCATCTTCGTGAAGTGATGTTCCTTCGGAATGATCGCAGGATGTTTGGCTACGTGAGGGAGATTTGAGTCACCGAGTCTACCTCCCACCTTGATCACACCATCATTGTCCAAAAAGGCGTCGAGGCGATGCATCTCGTTGTGGAGTGGCAGCCGAGAGCCTTTCTTCAGAAGATTCAATTCCTCTGGATATGTCTGTCTCTGTAAATCTTTGATTATGAGGCGCTCCGCGTCCTCTCGTTCCTCCACTGTAGAGAGACCATTGGATTTGTCTTTGTTGATTCGTCGAAGGATACGCGCCACTGCTCTAACAGCCCGGGACCAAGATGAGAACCCTGACAGCCGATCTGCCAGGGAGTCTTGCTCTGTAGTTTCTGTGCTCAGTGTCTGAGCGCCTTTCACTTCTGGGTCTCCAAGTGGCAGTTCCGAGATCACCTCCTCTGAGAGGCCGATTTCCCTTTCCCATAAAAACGCAGGTCCTTGGAACCAGTCTGATGATATCAGCTCACTGATGGTTAGGCCTCTGGAGGCGTGATCCGCCGGATTTTGGTCAGTGGGGACATATCTCCATTGCTGTTGAGACGTGCTGAGGTGTATCTTCTGGATGCGGTTGGCCACGAACGTGTGGAAACGTCGAGCCTCGTTGTTAATATACCCTATAACGACTTTAGAATCAGTCCAGAAGTACTCCTTGGCATCAGCGTATCCAAGTTCTTTTTTTAACACATTGCTGGTCTTCTCTGAGATGACTGCAGCTGTTAGCCCTAATCTCGGGATTGTGGTGACCTTCGTAGGAGCAACACGAGACTTTGCCATGATTAGGGCACAGTGGATGTCTCCTTCTTCATTTCTGAGTCTCAGGTATGAACACTGCCCGTAGCCAATCATGCTTGCATCGGAGAAGTGGTGTATCTCTTGTCTCGTAACCCTTCCAAAGTTTGCAGGTGCGTAACTCCGGGGGATGTCTATCTTCTCCATGTTGGTAAGGTCATTTTTCCATCTCTCCCACCGTGGACGAAGTTCTTCAGTCAGGGGATCATCCCAACCCGTTCCCTGTCTGCACATTTCCTGCAGCACTCCTTTTCCGATTAGCAAGAATGGGGCGACAAACCCTAAGGGGTCGTACAAGGAGGCAACCATAGACAGTATACCTATTCGTGTTGCAGGTTGGTCCTTGAGGTTGACGTTGAACTTTAAGCAGTCTGACTCGATGTGCCATTGGATACCTAATGCTCTTTCTGCAGGTAGATCATCAAAGGTAAGGTTGAGATCTTTAATGTCTGATGCACGTTCAGATGACGGTATGCTCTCTAAGACAGCTCTGTCGTTGGACACAAATTTGTGGAGCCTAAGACCACCTAGGGCACAAAGTTCTCTGGCTTCTTGAGCGAGCTGAATAGCCTTTTCCGTACTGTCCATACTTGCGACCCCGTCATCGACATAAAAGTCTCTCATAATGAACTGTGAACCTAGAGGGTATAGGTCTCTGTTCTCGGTAGCTAAATACTTCAAGCCATAGTTCGCGCAACCAGGCGATGAGGCAGCGCCGAAGATATGCACCTTCATACGGTACTCCTGAGGCTGCGCGCTGAGATCTCCTTTCCTCCACCAAAGGAAGCGCAGATAGTCCTGGTCCATCTTGCTCACATGAAATTGGTGCAACATCCTTTCTACGTCGCACATCAACGCCGTGGAGTGTAGTCGGAAGCGAAGGAGAACACCATTGAGATTGTTCATCAAGTCGGGTCCGGTGAGCGGATGATCATTTAGACTGGTTCCCTTGTATTTGGCGGAGCAGTCGAATACCACGCGCAGCTTGTCTGGCTTCTTGGCGTGGTAGACGCCATGATGAGGTACGTACCATTTTTCTCCTTCCTTCCCACCATCATGGACTTCCTCTGCGTCACCCTTTTCTATGACATCCTCCACGAACTTGATGTACTGTTCCTTGTACCTTTCATCCCTCGACAGCTTCCTCTTGAGATGGTTGAGACGAACGACGGCAAGCTGTCTGTTGTCAGGTAAGTTGGGTCTCTCCTTAAAGGGTAAGGGCATTTCGTAGTGACCTTGGCTATTTTTCCTGATGCCAGTTTTCAGTTTGTCCAGGAACAGGATGTCTTCCTGGGACACCGTTTTCCCATCCTCCTTGGCATCCTTAAAATCGGATTCCAGAACACGAATAGCATCTGCAGGGGTGACTGGAGGGAGCTCCTTGACAGCTATCCGGAAACACCGTCTTGCCACACTTGGAGCGTCAAGGCATGGCGAAGAGCATCCAACTATACTCCATCCTAGATCGGTACAAACTGCGTAAGGCTCTTCATTTCCTCCTGATATTACATCTCTTGGTGCCATTGCCCTTGCACAGTTGTATCCTATTAAAAGACCAACCTCACAATCCTGCAGCGGTGGAATCTTGTCTACGATTGTGGAGAGATGATTCCATTGTCTGGCCGTTTCGCTTGTAGGAATGTGGGTGCGGTTCACTGGAATACAGTTTTTCGTGTAGGCAGGAGGAAGGTCGATGTGGATGGGGGACTCGTAATCTCGTATACGAAGCCCCGAAACTCGTTGGCTTTTCACAATGGTGTCACATCCTATCATAGTTGTTAACTTCAGTGTTACTGGACAGGAGTCTACCTTTAAAGTTTTGCTCACTTCCTCGTCGACGAATGTGGTGTCACTTTGTGTGTCCAGCAGGGCGTAGACAAGTTTTTCAGTTTGTGAGTTATTCTTGGATGACACCCAAACAGGCACAATCATCGACGTGTTGGTAGACTGTCCAGTCGTGACGGCATGTGACATCGCAGTCGTGGCAGGATCTGTTCGATGTGTGTTGCTTGGGGATATGGTTTCCCAAGGTTTGGACCGTTCCCCTTTTACATAGTTTTCATCGTGAAGACAGGTTGGATGTTTGCCTTTGCAGGTGTTGCAGGAATGTCTATGTCGGCAGTCCTTTGCACTATGGCCAGGTTTGGTACAGCCATAGCAGAGCTTGTTCTCTTTCACAAATTCTCTTCTCTCTGCCAGAGTCTTGGCGATGAACTTGGGACATCCGTGTAGCCTGTGTTGAGTGTCTTGACAGAACGCACAAGGGGGCTTTTCCTTCCCCTTCGCTGGCCTTTGCCTTTCACCGTCGGCTTCGGTTTCGGTTTGAGTACTCAGAACACTCGCCTTGTTCCTCTTGGGGTCCCTGTTATTCCTTTTAGCTGGGCTAGACTGAGTTGTGGAAGGCATATGGTGAGGTGAACGGATTACAGGCAATCCTTGCCTCCTTTGCTATGAAGGTGGTGAAGTCCTTAAAACTGGGGAATTCTCGATTTGAGTCCAAGGCTTCCGTAGCCTTCCTGTTCCATCTAGATGCTATCCAGTCTGGCAGTTTGTGGACTAGCTTCCTGTTCTCTTCACAGTCGTTCAGTATTTCAAGGTTTTTCACATGTGACATTGCATCTTGACAGGCGTTCAAGAAATCTGAAAAGTCCCGAAGTCCCTCTGCATCCTTAGGTTGGACTTTCGGCCACTCTGTCAGCCTATCTCTAAAGGCTCTCTGTATAACAAAGGGCTGGCCATATCAGTGGTTCATTTTGTCCCAAGCGTCCCTGTAAGCCTCGCTATCATTTCTATAGAAGGTCCCTTCCAGTGTCTTACGAGCTGGACCGCCTACATACTTCCTCAGATAATAAAGCTTATCTGCTGAGGAGATGGCCTTTGAGTCAATGAGTGACATAAATGAAGTTTTCCACTCAATAAACTGGATAGGGTCACCATTAAATACCAATGGCTCTGGCACTGGAAGTCTATTTAGGGCCCTACTATCTTGGAGGGCCCTGGCTAGGGACGACATATTTAGCTCAGATGACGAGACTGTGACGTTAGGGGGTTGTCTACTTGGAGCTGGGGAGCCACTATGACTATTTGAGGAGTGGACGCTGCCCTCTTGTGGAGCTTCCTGGTTGTAGACTTGTAGTCTGGCCCGAGCTGCCTTGATTTCCTTCTCGGCCTGTATGCGTTCAAGAGCGCGTTTTTCAACTTCAAGCTGCTTCCTTTGTTGCTCCTCTAGTGTCCTTTGTTGCTCTTCTAGAAGTTGGATTTTCTCCCTTTGTTTCTCTTCCTCCAGAAATCCTTCCAACTCAACTTCCTTCGCGGCAAGCTCTGCTGCAGCGTTCATGCGTTTGGCTGTTAAAGTAGTGTCTTCAGAACCGTTGACTGACTTTGACATTCTAGAGACAGTGGATCCATAAACGGAGCGAGCATAGCCGTTTTTCAGTAGCTCCTTAAGACGGCGCTGTGCTTGTCCTGCATCAAAATCTAAATCGATGTCTACAATCCTCTCGTAGGCGATTTTCTTAATTTCTGTTGTAGCTGCCTCACATGCGTCAACATGGTTTCTCAATACGGCTGACGGTGTGAAGTGAACTAGTGCTTCGGAATATGTTTTCACCACTGACTCTTTATCTTTCTCCAGAGCATCGAGCAGAGATGCCAGCTCACTTTCATTGAGGTCTTTCTTTAACTGCTCTCTTGACTCACGGGCTTGACTCTTCCATTTTTCATACGCTGTGAGGATCTTTCTTTCCTTCTTCTTCGCCTCATCTTGTTGAAGTTCAAGCATTTTTGGAGTCAGGATTTTTGTTCGAGTTGAGCGTCGGCGGCTATCCTCTTCCTGTTCTTGAAGTTGACCTTGGAGGCTACTTAATGTTTCTTCTCTACTTTGAATTTCCTTCGCTAAACGTTCTCTCTCTGTAGTCACCAGTGTTTCATCAAGAGCCCCTTTAAGCCTTCCTATTTTATGCTGTAGGCTATCTATCTGTTTCTCTAGCTCTGACTGTGGGGTAGGATTCTCTGCTCCTTTAATATTCAATTCTGCCATAATTGATATGATAAAATGTTCGTCTTTACAATAGCCTATAGACTGTACAGCGGGAAGAAGAATCCTTAATATTTAGACTACACGAAGATAGGAGCAGATAATCTGACATAAATACAGACCACTCAGAGGACTAGAGCCTATTACTGTAGGCTGATTGTTAAATGATTGACTGCAATGTTAAAATGAAATCAACCTCTCCAATTAATACCAAATTCAGTTAACATTTAGACTAGGGATGTGAAGAATGTGTCGACTCAACGGTCGATTCTCGACTCGTGCTCTAAACGACTCTAAAAATAGAAATCGATTAATCGTTGTTTTTTTACTTTTTTACCCATTTCTGCAAAATAACCAATTACAAATGATCAAAATACAATAAATCCTTCTCTTTTTTTTCAAATGGGAGACGTAGCTGTGTTGTTTTTCTAACGGTCACTTCTGTTCTGCTACACCGCTACGTCTCCCAAGAGCGATCTCTTCCTTTGTCCTTTCATGACAATGGCATCTTCACTTAAAAGTCCGGTGTGGGATAGTTTCATGAAGATTGATGACAGAACAGTTCAGTGTAAATTATGCCTCATTTTGCGTACCATTCGTCCACAACCGTGATGTTGAATCACCTGGCAAGGAAGCATCCCAAGCCTTCCAGCCAGCAAGGCAGCATCGCAAACTTTACGGTGAGATCCTGTGATAGCCGCCGGGCTGAAAGAATCAGCGGGTTGCTAGCTAAGATGATAGCCGGAGATATGCTGCCCATGAGCGTAGTAGAGGGGACTGGGTTACGCAATCTGATTTCATTTCTCGAGCCAACCTACACAGTGCCATGTCGCCAAACGATGACTGTGAGGCTGGAGAAAATGTACCGCGAAGCAGCCTCCCTCCGCGAGATCCTGTCCTCAGCTGACAAAGTTGCTATCACCACTGGACAGCTTTGACGACTGAGTCGTACGTGAATTTTCGTTTACAAATATTTATTTAAAAACGAAAATATCTGTTTTAGTGGGTGTAGCCTCTGTTAAATTAAATGGTTTTATGTCCGACTTAAACAATTTCGTTGCAAAGAGGAGGCGCGCATCATCAACTGCCGTTCCTAATTAAAACAACGCCGACACATTTTGCCTATTGGGAATTTACAGGTTCACAATCCTGCTCTTTGATATTTTGTTTATCATCATTTTTATATCAACTTAACTTCATAAAAAAATGCATTATTGGTGTGCTCCTGATAGCAACCTTTGAAATAGGACGGGTGGGCCAACTGGGCCGCTGTCTTAAAGGAATGCGCAGATCCTTTGAGCTCTGCAACTGTTGCAGCCGCGGGCCGAAAAAAAGAGAAGAAATCGATCGATTTTTTGGATTTATGCCTCCTACACGTCGACTCACAGAAAACGAGTCGTTTAACATCCCTAATTTAGACTGTACATTGTTACACATTGAAACACCCTTTTTTTTTTTTTTTCTATTTGGAGTTAACAGGAAGGATGATCAGAAAATGTACAGTAGCATAGCAGTCAATAAACATAAACAAAGTCACAAAATTCACTTGTTTTTTCTTTGTGTGAAGAGTACCTTATTTTTTCTTAAAGGTCCTATAAGCTTTACATTTAGTAGAAGAAAATTCAATAAATGTCCATTTTTGTTGAAATAATTTTCTTCTTAATTTCTTTCTTCTTAAACCGTTACAGATGAATATGAATGTTCTTAGTGAAGATGAATCGTTCCTTTCCAGTCAATGAAATGTTCCATACCTTTAATGTCTGACCGTCACACCAAACCTTTAAGCCAGCTGCATGATGACTTAAAGTCCCTTTGTCTAGAAGACCCGTAGAATGGAGCCGAGTTGCTCCCTACATGAGGTGTCGGCCGTGGGACATCTATCCCCGGTCTCCCCTAGTCGTGCTGCAACCTGGGTCCGTGGTTCGTCTTCGTAGACCTCTCCTCTCTGGCAGCGTGGTGGCAGGGTTGATGAAGGGTCTAGCTCTTACTGTAGCAGTCCCAGCTGGACTTTATTCAGACTTTAATTAGCGATGCACTCCATAAAGATGATTGATGGCCCATGGTGCGGTATCAACCATTTATTTTCACACATCCACACAACAGATACACCGTAAGAGCTGAAAGCAAATAAAAAGGCACAATCATGCACTCGTAATATGACCATGCTTTCCCCACAGCTAGCTACCACAACGAGGTGAATAGCACTAGCTAGCATTAGCTAACTCCAAAAATGCATACTCTTACACATATATCAAAAACAAAACGTAACAGAACTTAATTCCACAGTTTATCAACACGCATACCTGTTCGCCTTCCAGCTAGGTGCTATTAAAAGGATGAACAATGCTTCATATGTTTTGTGAACAGTTCTAAGCATGAACAAACGTGTTCATCTCTTAAACCTTCCTTTCCGTCTGAGTCGCGCACCGAGAGACGGCAGGTAAACGTCTCTGTGGCCTTTCAAAATAAAGGTCACACAACAAGGTGCAAGTAAAATTCGCTATGAATATTAATCAGAAACATATTTAGGGCACCATACAAATTTGAATGAACAAATGTGATATCCAAGGCACTATAAACCAATCTCAATAATATAAAATATGATAAAACAAAATTATATGGGTCATTTACAATTTTGTCCCTGATTACGTCTTATTGAACATATTGCCAATAGGTTCGTTCTCAACATTTTTGTTGTTATTTATTTAAGATACCTCTTGGATTACATAGGCTACATTTAATTGAAACGTATCCTTAATAGGCTACGTTAAATTTCGATAACACATTATTGTCAGCATTGATTGTAATGTTAATAGTCCAACGTTATATCAACATGTCACAAGAGGAGAAATTAGCTGCTGACGGGGTAACTGTAGGAGCGGGGGTTGCTTTGTTGATTTCTTTATCTAGGGCTATAGCTGTGGTCAAAGCGGGAAGTGTGCGTTGTCTGGGCTGCTGCCTGAACTGAGCTGCAGGAAATTATGTTCACACGTTTCTTCATTCATTCATGAAGGCTATACCGGTGAACGGTGACGTCAGACTCACGCCCACCTACAAACCAATCAATGTCCAGCCTGTCCTCTCGGAAAATACGACCACGTAGGTGGTTTGTTCCGCCACAGGTTACGACCCATTGGAATTTATCCAAAACGAGCGAACGAGGCCCTCTACATGTGCGGGCAACCCTTTCTCATCAAAATTACGTTGCCAGAACTATTCGGCATTCTCAATTACGTTTGTCTAAAAAACGTATTTTGTCCGTGATTACGTTTTATTGAACATATTGTAATGACCTCGCCGGTGACATAACGACGTCGAGTCATTAGTAATTGAAGGAACTTTTAATGGACCAAAACCCGGTCACTGAAACCCGTAACCAACGGCAGAAATCCCACCCAAAACAAACCCCGGTTACCCCGGCAACCCCCAACACGGTCTCACTCACGTGCAGGCCCCCACCCTCGTGTTCTTCCAAGGCCCTCCCCCAGCTGACCTAATGATTCGCCCCCACACTGATTGACAAGAAGAACATTACAATACATGCACACAGAACAACTGGCATAACGGACAACGAAATACAATGCAACACATAACACACAAACAATTTAACTGTCCCAGGGTCGCTACAATATCGTAAATACGAATTCGTTCTCAGCCTATTTTTGCCATTTATTTACCGTGTTACTATGGCAGAATAAAGAATAAATTCATGCATTATCATTCAACTTGAACATGTGTTTTTACAGTATAGAGTGGTGGAGAGGGATGACGTATGTCATCAAACCCGGAAGTGAGCGTCGCCCTCGGTTCCCTTGACAAAAAGCCAACGGGTTTTCCATTGGATTTTGGATTATTGCAGAAAAATCCTCAACTCCTCAAAAACGGAAAATAAATAAATAAATAAAAATAACCGTGCTCCAAAGAACGAAGTATAAACCAATGCATTCTGAATGGGAGTGTTTCTCCGATTTTTCCATGCTACACAACGAAATGTAAACCCATGCAAATAAAGACTTCATGGTCATAATAATTTCAATATCATTAATCTACTACTGAGTGTGTAGGGAGGTATTCTATTTTTTTCAACGGGGCTGAATCCAGTCACTTGACCGTCATGGTTGCTATGGTGGTTGCTATCGACCGCCCCCTCTAAAAACCACGCGGCAAAGGAGCTGCCGTCATTTGGATTGTTTTTGTCGTAAACTAGGGTCCGATGGTTGAAAAATAGACAGATATTCCAAGGTATCCTTAAAAGGCAGCTTGGATGTGTTTATTTTCTGCAGTTTAGACTTCTTCTATAACTAATTTTTGAAAGCAAAACACCAAGCTCATTGATTTAACGAGGGAGGGTTATTTGAAACAATTTATTCAATAAATATTTGTGAGAGGTCATTCCTTCTCCTGATTTAACTTCCTATTTATGTCTAGGGTAAACCCCTACTGTCCACAAGCATCCCCCCCCTCCCCATATGGATTTGGAGAATTGTTGCCACGTCCCAGTGGTGGAGGTATCATATATATATGAAAGAGGGCATTCAATTATAGCCTACTACAATGATCAATTAGGAGGCCGAAGCCCTAAAGGAAGTGATGCAATAGGTGACTGAGTCGACAAGTAAGCTGTATAGCGTCCCTTATATATCAAAGGGGGTCTCAAAGGACGCATACGCTTCAACCTGTGGCTCCAGCACTACAGGAAATGACTCAGCAAGTGCTCCATCTCGTTGCAACTCACCCAGCGGCTCGCTTGCAAGATTTTGGCCTGAAGTTCTTCCCAGACCCACACCCAGGCCTCTCTTTAATAATGACAAAAAGTTATGAGAGAAACACACATTAACTTTTTGTTATCTCATAAGCGGCGTGGTGCCGGCTCCTTTTGACCTTTTGACCCCCGACTTCAAAAACGTGGCCACAGGCCAGCTGTGTCTACACACCTTTAGCCACGAATGTACACCTCCATCCCACAAAAAATGGGGACTAGAAACTAACCTCTGTCTTATGTACATGTACTGTACTGTTGGAGGTCACGCCCCTTTGCCAACCTTTTCGAGATAGCTAGGGATGCTAAAATGTTTACACACATTTCCCGGGGCCCCGTGAACGACATATCCGAGATTTGGAGTTCTAGCCCTTAGAGAAAAAAAGTTTTCCCAAATGGAGTGTCATTTGGACAAAGCCCCTCAGAAGTGTAGCCTGCAAGACCTAATGGTTCAGAATTTGGTGGAAAAACAGTTTTTGAGATAGGAAGGTCCTACCGCCCTGAAATTTTAATACCTTATTCTAGGGCCTAACTGGGACCTCCACACCGAAACTTGGCCCGGTCGGACCCCGAGGGCAGGAAGGGGGGGCCTGCCCTCGGGGTCTGACCGGGCCAAGTTTCGGGCAGGAAGGGCCCCCCCTTCCTGCCCTCGGGGTCCGACCGGGCCAAGTTTCGGTGTGGAGGTCCCAGTTAGGCCCTAGAATAAGGTATTAAAATTTCAGGGCGGTAGGACCTTCCTATCTCAAAAACTGTTTTTCCACCACATTCTGAACCATTAGGTCTTGCAGGCTACACTTCTGAGGGGCTTTGTCCAAATGACACTCCATTTGGGAAAACTTTTTTTCTCTAAGGGCTAGAACTCCAAATCTCGGATATGTCGTTCACGGGGCCCCGGGAAATGTGTGTAAACATTTTAGCATCCCTAACTATCTCGAAAAGGTCGGCAAAGGGGCGTGACCTCCAACAGTACAGTACATGTACATAAGACAGAGGTTAGTTTCTAGTCCCCATTTTTTGTGGGATGGAGGTGTACATTCGTGGCTAAAGGTGTGTAGACACAGCTGGCCTGTGGCCACGTTTTTGAAGTCGGGGGTCAAAAGGTCAAAAGGAGCCAGCACCACGCCGCTTATAAGATAACAAAAAGTTAATGTGTGTTTCTCTCATAACTTTTTGTCATTATTAAAGAGAGGCCTGATTCTCAGATATGCATGTTGGATGGCTAGGGTGTAGGTCTGGGAAGAACTTCAGGCCAAAATCTTGCAAGCGAGCCGCTGGGTGAGTTGCAACGAGATGGAGCACTTGCTGAGTCATTTCCTGTAGTGCTGGAGCCACAGGTTGAAGCGTATGCGTCCTTTGAGACCCCCTTTGATATATAAGAGACGCTATACAGCTTACTTAAATGTTGTCGACTCAGTCACCTATTGCATCACTTCCTTTAGGGCTTCGGCCTCCTAATTGATCATTGTAGTAGGCTATAATTGAATGCCCTCTTTCATATATATATGATACCTCCACCACTGGGACGTGGCAACAATTCTCCAAATCCATATGGGGAGGGGGGGGATGCTTGTGGACAGTAGGGGTTTACCCTAGACATAAATAGGAAGTAAAATCAGGAGAAGGAATAACCTCTCACAAATATTTATTGAATAAATTGTTTCAAATAACCCTCCCTCGTTAAATCAATGAGCTTGGTGTTTTGCTTTCAAAAATTAGTTATAGAAGAAGTCTAAACTGCAGAAAATAAACACATCCAAGCTGCCTTTTAAGGATACCTTGGAATATCTGTCTGTTTTTCAACCATCGGACCCTAGTTTACGACAAAAACAACCCAATTGACGGCAGCTCCTTTGCCGCGTGGTTTTTAGAGTTATTAGAGGGGGCGGTCGATAGCAACCACCATAGCAACCATGACGGTCAAGTGACTGGATTCAGCCCCGTTGAAAAAAATAGAATACCTCCCTACACACTCAGTAGTAGATTAATTGAGTCTTTATTTAAGTCTTTATTTGCATGGGTTTACATTTCGTTGTGTAGCATGGAAAAATCGGAGAAACACTCCCATTCAGAATGCATTGGTTTACACTTCGTTCTTTGGAGCACGTTTATTTTTATTTATTTATTTATTTTCCGTTTTTGAGGAGTTGAGGATTTTTCTGCAATAATCCAAAATCCAATGGAAAACCCGTTGGCTTTTTGTCAAGAGAACCGAGGGCGACGCTCACTTCCGGGTTTGATGACATACGTCATCCCTCTCCACCACTCTATACTGTAAAAACTAGAGCTGTCAGTTAAACGCGTTATTAACGGCGTTAACGCAAACCAAATTTAACGGCGTTAAATTTTTTATCGCGCGATTAACGCAATAATTTTATAATAAAAAAAAAAAAAAACTTTTTTTTTTTTTTTTTTTGGCTCAAAACAAAGAAGCAGTAGCCTGACTGCTATGTTCAAATGACATTTGTTCAAAGCAGTCGTTTAATTGCACTATAGGCTCTTTTTTTGTATCGTCCTGTTTTGATCAGTGTATATGCCAATGTTGTTATCAATAAAAAATCATTTGCACAAGGCAAGCCGATGCACTTCACCATGTTGATAAGAGAATTAAAATGAGAAGAATTATGGGACAAAAAAATCAAGGGATATTTAGCATAGAAAAATAATTTGCAATTAATCGCGATTAATTAGAGTTAACTATGACATTAATGCGATTAATCACGATTAAATGTTTTAATCGCTTGACAGCTCTAGTAAAAACACACGTTCAAGTTGAATTATAATGCATGAATTTATTCTTTATTCTGCCATAGTAACACGGTAAATAAATGGAAAAAATAGGCTGAGAACGAATTCGTATTTACGATATTGTAGCGACCCTTCGACAGTTAAATTGTTTGTGTGTTATGTGTTGCATTGTATTTCGTTGTCCGTTATGCCAGTTGTTCTGTGTGTGCATGTATTGTAATGTTCTTCTTGTCAATCAGTGTGGGGGCGAATCATTAGGTCAGCTGGGGGAGGGCCTTGGAAGAACACGAGGGTGGGGGCCTGCACGTGAGTGAGACCGTGTTTGGGGTTGCCGGGGTAACCGGGGTTTGTTTTGGGTGGGATTTCTGCCGTTGGTTACGGGTTTCAGTGACCTGGTTTTGGTCCATTAAAAGTTCCTTCAATTACTAATGACTCGACGTCGTTATGTCACCGGCGAGGTCACTACAATATGTTCAATAAAACGTAATCACGGACAAAATACGTTTTTTAGACAAACGTAATTGAGAATGGCGAATAGTTCTCTGGGAACGTAATTTTGATGAGAAAGGGTTGCCCGCACATGTAGAGGGCCTCGTTCGCTCGTTTTGGATAAATTCCAATGGGTCGTAATCTGTGGCGGAACAAACCAGCTACGTGGTCGTATTTTCCGAGAGGACAGGCTGGACATTGATTGGTTTGTAGGTGGGCGTGAGTCTGACGTCACCGTTCACCGGTATAGCCTTCATGAATGAATGAAGAAACGTGTGAACATAATTTCCTGCAGCTCAGTTCAGGCAGCAGCCCAGACAACGCACACTTCCCGCTTTGACCACAGCTATAGCCCGAGATAAAGAAATCAACAAAGCAACCCCCGCTCCTACAGTTACCCCGTCAGCAGCTAATTTCTCCTCTTGTGACATGTTGATATAACGTTGGACTATTAACATTACAATCAATGCTGACAATAATGTGTTATCGAAATTTAACGTAGCCTATTAAGGATACGTTTCAATTAAATGTAGCCTATGTAATCCAAGAGGTAGCTTAAATAAATAACAACAAAAATGTTTTTGCGATATGTTCAATAAAACGTATTCACCGCCAAGATACATTTTTCAGACAAAATACGTTCAATGAAACGTTCCCTGAAAGGAAGATATGCCTTAATGACAATAATGTGCTATACGTTGACATTTAACCTATCTGGGATACGTTTCAACCAAACATAATCCTAGAGGTTAATAAATGGCAAAAAATAGGCTGAGGACGAACGTATTTGCAATACGTTCAATGAAACGTAATCGCGGACAAAATACGTTTTATGACAAACGTAATTGAGAATGCCGAATAGTTCTCTGGGAACGTAATTTTGACGAGACAGGGTTGGGTTTGTGGCTCCGGAGAGCCTTTGCCTTCTGACCTGAGCACCAGGGAAACCCAGAGAACAGATAAGATCCCCAAGGGGGACACCAGCCGACTAGGAGGTGGAGGAAACTAATTACATGAAGCCCTGCTGGGCCAGGCTCATTAGAGGTGGGGGGGGGGGCGCGCACACACGGACAACAGGGCCCCATGGAGGGGACAGGCTGCCATTCTCTGGAGGAAAAGTCTCTTAAGGAGATAAGGGAGTGTGTGTGGATTGTCTTTTTGTGTGTGTGTGTGAGTGATTCCTCACTTGTTGTGTGTGTGTAGGAATGGCTGCAGGTCAAACAACAGAGACGAAAGCGACGGCGGTTCTCTGTTTTATCTGCTCTGCCTCTCTCTTTCCAACCGGCCGCAGCAGCACACTATGAAGCTCTGCTGATAGACTATATGTTACGCCAGCGTTGAGACACACCCTATTCCTACACTGCCTGATGGGAAGAACTCACACACACACACACACACACACCCCAACACACATTGCACAGGCGCACAAACACACCCACACACATATCCACACACATATATACACATTTCACAAAGACCCCCACACCCGCACAAACAGCTTAAAATGAAAAAACAAAAAGGAAAGATAGATGATAATCTCGGTTCTCTTCCCCTTTTCTCCTCCTCAACCAATCCCAGCTACCCGCCCGCCACCCCCCCCCCCCTCCCCTCCCCGCCAGGTGATGTATGACCGACCTTCGTGATGCCGATGTTGCTGCCAAGCGGTTCTTTTACTGCCGCCATGATTCTAATGACCTCACTTCCTCTGACCCTGCCAGGCACTCTTGTTCTCAGAGTGGCTGCCAAGAGCGGAGGGGCAAATGGGTTGGTTTGAATAAGCATGTGTCAGATTCACACTGGTACTCTCTATTTCTCTTCTTCTTCTTCTTCTTGCTCCAATGGCACATTGAAGGACTCCTTGAGTCATGTTGTGACTGTCTGCCCCTTGATAACCGTTGAGATAAACCTGAGACTTTACCAACACATTATCTATTTTTTAGCACACACACAACAAATAACACACACGCACACACACACACACACACACACCAACACACACACACACACACACACACACACACACACACACACACACACACACACACACACACACACACACACACACACACACACACACACACACACACAAACACATACAAGCACAAACACAGACACACAAACACACACACACACAAACACATAGACACACACACACACAAACAAAGTCAGTAAGCAATCTAACTAAGCTTTTCCAAGCGTGTTGTGTATTCCTTTAGTGGTACTTGCTCTAAGCAGCATTTCATTAAACTACTGCTGTATATATCTGCTGATTAGCTTCTGGAGAACAGCAGGGGATGGCCGCAGAGAGGAGAGAGAGTGGGAGAGAGATACAGGAACAGAGAGTGACAGAGAAAGAGTTGCTATGAGATATAGGAAATGACTTGCTGTCGCAGGGCATCAAAGCTATATTTTGAATCTTTATGTGCATAGCACTAGGCCTCAGCAGGGGTCGGCATTTCCCGGAAAATTAATACAAATAAAAAGACACATGCACCACTAACACAAAGGGGCCTTGCATTGACATGGCAGCAGAAACAGCAACATTAACACAAACCAACCAACAAACACACCCAGAAGACCCCAACACAGACACAGACTAGCAAACGCACTGTTTTGGCCCTATGCACATTAATCACTGCACACACACACACACACACACACACACACACACACACCACACACACACACACACACACACACACACACACACACACACACACACACACACACACACACACACACACACACACACATTCAGAAGCCACATATTAATAAATATGTATGAGAGGAGAAGTGCACAGTCATTAATAGTGTTAGGGCAGGATTGCAGCTTAATGATCCCAATCTCTCCTGAGTCTGACACCTCCCTACTTCCAGTGTTGAGCCAACCAGGTTCAGACGAGGACAGAAGCCAGCGCATGCGGCCGTGCTGCTGTATATCAAAGAGATATCCCTGTTACCAGAGAGTGACTAATTGACCAGTGCCGGCAGCATCAAACCCCGGTCGGGGGCTGTGATGTCAGCCAGGATGGCCGCCAGATCCCGCTGCTCCTCTCCATTACACCCCTTCTTTCCTCAACTTGTTCCCTGCCATGTTCCTTTTTTCTCTTCCCTTCTCTTCTTTCCTTTCTGTCGTTCCCTTTATTCCTACCATCCTTCCTTGTGTCTTCCTTTCTTGCAGTAGCATGCGGTGCCCCTTCATTTCGGTGGGGCAGAAACTACTGCCGTATGACCACACCCACAATTTATATACATTTTTAACATGTATATTTTGAGCTACATTAAAACATGTTAACTAAACTAATTGTGAGTAAGAATCAAAAATAAACTAATAGCCTAATGCTACAGCACGCTTTTGAAGTGCCATCCGCAACACTCGTCATATGATGTCGGGCTAATTAGAATAGCCTATGTGCAATGGAAGCACCAACTCTGCAAAGTCAAAAATTCGACGTTATTTCTTCCATATTTTATTTTAACAATCTATCAACAATTTAACAACAGGCTTAGCGAGTGCAGTGCAAATACATGAAAAGTAGAAATACAAGTCATCAATCAAGCAGACCTTCGATTTGGAACTTGGCCCAACGTTGTGTGCAAATCTCTCAATAACAAAACTTATAAATGAGATATTTCTCAATAACAGCTGTTTAAATCAGGTATGAAATCAGGTATACAATTTTAATACCTGCTGAAATAAATAAATAAATAAATAAATAGGCTTCAATGCCGAAAGATACAGGCGGAGTAATTCGATTTTAAACAACAACAGCCCTAGAATATGACCACGGGGCAGATTACTTTACGACCATATGGGCGTCTTATAGCGCGGATTGCAATTCTTATTGCAGCCTGCAAGGTTATGCGAGAAACATACGGAGGGACGCGGTCGTTGAGCTCCCCTGCCCCACATTGCATGACTCGTAAAGCCGCGAACACACCAAGCGCGTACCTCGCGTACCATGTACGCGCGTAACGCAGCTAAAATGTTGCTTGACCATTTTGTGTCAAAAATGGTCAGATACGCGCGTAACGCGCGTAGATGAGACTGCCCAAAACTCCCCCCCCCCCCCCCAGCCTGTGGCTGCGCTGGATTTAGGAGTCCGAGGAAGGAAACCCAAACGCCGCCATGTTTGGGTGGATGATAGAGCTTGGATCGGGTTAGATTAAATAATCTCGGATATAAATAACAATAATCGGGTTAAATAACTTCACATGGTGTGTCTGGTGTGTTTCCAGCATTCGTAGTGTTGATCAGCAGAGAAATAGTCCGCCAAGACGTTGAGGTTGCTTAGCAATCAGAGACTCTGTCCATGCAAGTGAACGGAGCGTTCCCTCTTCGTCATAACTATCAAACCAAACATCCTTCACATTCACCGAGCGAACCTTATGAAAGTAAAATGCAAATTTCTCGCTAGAAATGTTTCCATAAACGCATTTAATGGCGTAACTATGTTACTATTTCCACCCAGAATAAAGAAAGTTGCCGGCCGTGGCTGCCATGGACATGGCTGCGCTGGAGTCCGAGGTAGGAAACCCAAACGCCGCCTTGTTTGGGTGATAGAGTTTAGATCGGGTTAGATTAAATAATCTCGGATATAAATAACAATAATCGGCTTAAATAACTTCACATGGTGTGTCTGGTGTGTTTCCAGCATTCGTAGTGTTGATCAGCAGATATATAGTCCGCAAAGACGTTGAGGTTGCTTAGTAACCAGAGACTCTGTCCATGCAAGTGAACGGAGCGTTCCCTCTTCGTCATAACTATCAAACCAAACATCCTTCACATTCACCGAGCGAACATTATGAAAGTAAAATGCACATTTCTCGCTAAAAATGTTTCCATGAAAGCATTTAATGGCGTAACTATGTTATTATTTCCACACAGAATAAAGAAAGATGTCGGCCGTATGCTTCTGTCCAAGCTCACTACTCTCTGCCAGTGACGTCGGGTCAAGCTCAACGCTGATTGGCTATTGCGGCGCGTATGAGCGTAAAAAGTTCAATTTTTGAACTCCTCGTACGCGCGTATATATACGCGCCTCATACGCCCCTAACGCGAGTAAAATGTTGCTTATACGCATGTAACGCGTGTACGCGTCTCATACGCGCGTAAACCAATGGTTCCCTATGGAAAAATTGCCGATTTTATACGCGTGATACGCGGGTAACGCTTTTGGTGTGGCCGTACCTTTAAACTCAACTAGAATCGCCACCATCAACTTGACATCAACAGACCAAAAATAGTCGGAAAGCCTACAGAAACTATAGAGAGTTAATGTGACAATCACATTATTAAAAATAAACTTGGAGCAATGATTTACTGAGGAACTATTTTTTTTGGGAGCCTGCTTTTGCAGGGAGTTCGCCACCCCTCCTGCCCATATGGACGGCACGCGCCTGCTTCTTGTGTCCTCTTAACTTTTCCCGTCTTCCCTTCCTTCTTTCCTTTTTTTCTTCATTAGTTCCTTCCACACTTCCCTCATCCTATATTTTCTATCCTTTCTTCCCCATCCCTCTGTTCATAGCACTGTCTGGAGGGATTTTGCCACTCAGGCCACCATCGACTCCCACACGGACATTGATATATACGCATCCTCTGTTCTGAAACGTATGAACTCTGAAATCAACAGTGTCACCACCCTCAAACGGATTACCACATTCCCCAACCAGAAGCCATGGATGAACAGAGAGGTCCGACTCCTATTGAAGGCACGCGACATCGCCTTCAGTTCAGGTGATGCTCGGGCATATAGCTCATCCAGGGCTAACCTGAAGAGGGGCATCAAAGCTGCCAGGCACTGCTACAAGCTGAGGATCGAGGAGCACTTTAAGAGCAACTCTGACACCCGACGCATGTGGCAGGGCATCCAGGCCATTATGGATTACAAACCGGCCAACATCTCCCCCCCATCCAGTGACGCCTCCCTTCCTGATGAGCTTAACCACTTTTATGGTCGCTTTGATAGGGAAAACAGGGAGCAGGTCATCAAGGCTGTGCTCCCTGCAGACCACCAGCCCCTCACTCTCTCCCCCATCGACGTGTGTGCAGCACTGAGCAGGACTAATGCACGGAAGGCTGCTGGACCTGATGGTATCCCCGGACGGGTTCTCAGGGCCTGTGCTGTGCAGCTGACTGAGGTCTGGACTGACATTTTCAACCTGTCACTAGCCCAAGCAGTTGTCCCTTTGTGCCTCAAAACCTCCATCGTGCCGGTGCCAAAATACTCCACTGCAGCGAGCCTGAATGACTTCCGCCCAGTTGCACTTACCCCCATCATCTAAAAGTGCTTCGAGAGGCTGGTCCTGGCTCACCTCAAAACCTGCCTGCCACCCACACTGGACCCTTTCCAATTCGCCTACCGTCAGAACAGGAGCACAGAGGATGCCATCTCCACGGCACTCCACTCCGCCCTCTCCCACCTTGACAACAACAACACCTATGTCAGAATGCTGTTTATTGACTTCAGCTCAGCGTTCAACATCATCATCCCCTCCAAACTGATCACCAAGCTTACTGAGCTGGGCATCAACACCTCCCTCTGCACCTGGATACAGGACTTCCTAACCAACAGACCACAGTCTGTCAGGTTGGATGAACACACTTCCTCAACCCTCACCGTGAACACTGGCGTTCCACAGGGCTGTGTGCTGAGCCCCCTCCTCTACTCCCTCTTCACCTACGACTGCACAATACGATTGTCAAGTTTGCAGACGACACTACGGTGATTGGTCTCATCAGCAACAACGATGAGACGGCCTATAGGGAGGAGGTCCAACACCTAACTGCATGGTGCGCCAACAACAACCTGGCTCTCAACACTAAGAAGACAAAAGAGCTCATCGTGGACTTCAGGAAGTCTAGAGGTGGCACACACACCCCCATCCGTATCAACGGGACGGAGGTTGAGCGTGTCACCAGCTATAGGTTCCTAGGTGTCCACATCTCAGAGGACCTCTCTTGGTCCCTCAACACCTCTAAGCTGATCAAGAAGGCTCACCAGCGTCTCTTCTTCTTGAGGAAATTAAAAAAGGCCCATCTGTCTCCTCAGATCCTGGTGAACTTCTACCACTGCATCATTGAGAGCATCCTTACCAACTGTGTCACAGTATGGTATGGCAACTGCTCTGTCTCTGACCGGAAAGCCCTGCAGAGGGTGGGGAAAACTGCACAACGCATCATCGGTTCCTCACTCCCCTCCATCGAGGCTGTCCAGAGCAAGCGATGCCTGCGATTCATGTACAAACTGCACTTTACTGCTCCTTTGCACTTCCGGTTGGTCACAAAACCTCATTTCGTTGTACTCTGCACAATGACAATAAAGTGAATCCAATCCAATCCAATCCAATCCAATCATTCCCTTTGTTCCTCCTTTCCTAACTTCCCTCATATCCTTCCCTCCTAATCTATTTTGTTCCTCCCTTCCTTTCTCTCTTCCCTGCCTTCTCTTCCTTCAGGTTCATCCCTCCCTCCATTCCTCCTCCCTCCCTTCCTTTCTCCCCTAGCCTCCCCGACTGCGGCGGGCCGGTCCATCTCGGGGCCTCCCTGTGGACAGTCTGTGTTGTGCTCTGTGATTCTGTGATTCAGCTGTTCAGCACCCAGGCTCTGGAACTCCCTCCCCCCACACATAAAACAGTCAAACACCATTGCAACCTTCAAGTCACAACTCAAAACTCACCTGTTCAAACTCGCACACAACGTCTAACTGATCACTGTTTTGATTCTTTGTTTGTTTTGTTTTGTCTTGTTTTTGTTTTATTTTTTTTATTTATTATATTTACTTATTTATTTATTTATTTTATTTATTTATTTATTTTATTATTTTCCCACAATGTCTTGTTTTTTAAACGATTTATGATGACTATATGCTCTGTAAGGTGACCTTGGGTGTCTTGAAAGGCGCCTCT
This sequence comes from Gadus morhua, assembly GCF_902167405.1. NCBI lineage: Eukaryota > Metazoa > Chordata > Actinopteri > Gadiformes > Gadidae > Gadus > Gadus morhua. The sequence goes on from NC_044058.1 coordinate 641,355, forward strand.
AAATTAAATGTATTATTATATTTATTATTATTCTGAGATGAAATGTCCCAACCCCCCTTTGGTACTCACTCTCTCTATTTCTCTCTTCCTCCATCTCTCTATTATTCCCCCGCTGTCTCTGGTCATCTATCTCTCCATGTCTCTCTCTCTCTCTCTCTCTCTCTCTCTTATGGCACTCTCTCTCGGCCTCCCCCGTGCCTCTCCATTGCGTGTCCCTGTGCTACCCCTTACACAAACAAAACGAATAAATCGTGGCACTGGTAATTACATAGAAGCCAGCAGTAAATTTCACTTCCATTTACATTTAGATTAAGGAATATTTATTTCCTATCAATCTGCAGTGTAAGGCCGATGCACAGAGTGGTCCATATGCAGACACAACTGGGTGTATGGCATTTCTCATACCTTGGCCCATGAATGTGTGCCTTTGAACACTTGAAAACACACACACATGCACCCATTCACGCACACACACAAACACACACACACACAAATGCATGTTCCACAATAATTTAACAACAAACATACCAAGACATAAAAGTGTATTCAGATAGAAAAAGGCACACACACGTTACACATTATCCACATACAAACATACCAGCAGACACACATGCATACACACACATAAATTAAATACAAACACATATTAAATACAGACACGCTCACAGACAAACACACACAAACACGTAGACACACACACATACATCCTGGGTGATAAATCTTAATGTTAGCGCTGCAGCTGCCCTGTGCATGTGGACAAATGCACAAATTACAGTGCTAAATCCTAATATCCTGTAACCTCTACCAGCACCCAACACACACAAACATATACTCAAACACACAATGGCATAATGACCTTTTTTTTTTTGTGTTCATTAAGTGATAGTGCTGTGCTGAAATCTGAAGTGTAAAGCGTTTCTCTTACAAGTATTAAGCCTTTGTCTTGAGTAGTGCTGCACGATTAACCGAATCGCAATCGCGATATCATCCTTTCTCGATTGTATAACCGCAAAAGGCTGCGATTTAATTAGAAAAAAAAAAAAAAAAAAAGTTTGCACAGCAGAAATGGCTTTATTTTGAAAAATATATTTTTTAATTATTTATTTAATTTTGTAATTATATTGTTATTTTGAAAACAGTGCTGTACACTTATTTTAGTCTTGATATTTTTTATGCTAGTTTATGTTTGTATGTTTGAGTTGAGAAAGAAACATTTTAAAATTGTGTGCATTTCCCTTGATAACCAAGCAACCAAGCAGACTCATGACACCATTTGTTTAATATAACGCAATTGCAATATTGTCCATAATAATCGCAATATGACTTTTTCACCAAATTGTGCAGCACTAGTCTTGAGACACAAAATGCACACACACACGCACACACACACACACACACACACACACACACACAAACACACACGCACGCACACTTTTTTCTGTCTAGGTTGTAATGCAGTCAGAGATAATCTCAGCCACTGTGCATAAAGTAGAAAAATATCAGCCCAAAGCCTGTAATATTTCACTGGTGTTATAAGGACAGATGAGCCTAGGAACAGCAGCCAGAGGCATCGACTCTGGAAAACAGATACCAGATTTGGTTTAGTCTCTCTCTCTCTCTCTCTCTCTCTCTCTCTCTCTCTCTCTCTCTCTCTCTCTGTTTAGCTCTCTCTTGCTCTCCCTCTGTCTATTACTTTCTGTCTGCCTGTCCCTCGCTCCGTAGTGCTGGCGATCATCATCTCCCAGGTCCTCTGTTAGTGCTGCTGCAAGGTCCCGCCCCCCAGCAAGCACACACGTACACACACACAAACACACAAATACAAGCACAAAGGCTCCCACATACACATACACACAGATAGACCCACACACACACACACACACTTAACATTCTTCCTCAAGCAATTGAATGCGGGATCAAACATCAGATGTAGAGACACTGCGTGGGTTTAGCATGATTACAACCTCTGTTGGAATGATGAGAACATTACATCATTTAAACAAACACACATCCGGCTCCTGGTGGCCCCACCACCATTCTCCCTGCATTACCTGATTGCTCAGAGTACAGTCATTATGGACTCTCTCTCTCTCTCTCTCTCTCTCTCTCTCTCTCTCTCTCTCTCTCTCTCTCTCTCTCTCTCTCTCTCTCTCTCTCTCTCTCTCTCTCTCTCTCTCTCTCTCTCTCTCTCTCTCTCTCTCTCTCTCTCTCTCTCTCTCTCTCTCTCTCTCTCCCCCTCCCTCTCTTGGTCGCACTCCAGGACGTATAAAATACATTACCCAGCAGTGCTTAAGTGTATGAGACATTAACTAAAGCTTTGCCAGGGGAGACTATGGAGGTAATTTCCGGCGTGAAATTGGTTTATTTTTTCATGTGTGAGTGTATTCCCAGGAGGGTGAGGTGTACAATGCTCGTTCCCAAAACCAGCAAAGCACTTGTGTCCATGTACACATGCCGCCCTTGTTTATGTGCAGCTGCATACGTTTTTGTATTATCTTTACTGTGCAGAACTATCTGCAGAAGCAGATGACCTTGTGTTCATGCACATAAGTACAAGAAATGTCAGATGACTTAAACCTACACTATGTACGTTCTCCCAATAGAGGCCTCTAGTGGCAGGAGTTAAAATAGCTACGGTCATATTAACAGAACCTCTAGTGGTTGAGTTGTATTCAGAGTTAAAGAACATCTAGGGGCTGAGTAGTAGTCATATTAACAGAACCTCTAGTGGCTGAGTAGTAGTCATATTAGAGTCATTGTGATGGTTTGATAACACATTAAGGGTCGATTGGTCGCTGTTTCAACACCCCCTAGCGCATCTTGGCGGAGAAAGGGAATATGCAAGTTTCTGCCGGTGACCCGCCGGCAGAAACTCGTGGGAGTCTTGGGTCTCGTGAAGTAACGAATGCACGTCGAAGAGTAGCCTATATCATGTGATATGTCCAGCTGGCCATATAATGCAGTACCCTGCACGAGAGCTGCTGTTAGCACATATTCGCCAGTAACAGAACTGTTACGAGACGTGAACCTCCATTATAGCTTTAGCCATGTTACACATTTGGTGTAGTTCCCTGTTTGTAGAGATGTTTGTAAAAAGATTGCTTTGTATGCGTTGGCAAACAGCATTGTTATAAGTTATCATTGCGTGGCTTGATGACCCAAGACAGCTCGGCCTGCTTGCCCCGGTACAGCCACCACCCACATCTGAACTTGTGCGGGTTAGTGTCAAGTGTCAGGAGGAAATCCAGCGAACACTCAAGAAGATGCTACACAATCTAGATGCTACACAAAATAAAACAAACCATGATGAACTGCCACTTGCATTTTTTGCAATATCCAAGATAAATATTTTTCTAACCATAAAGTGCATTGTTGGACAAATGAAAGAAAGGTGGTGCAAACATCTGTTATATAAAAAAAGGGAAACATTTTAAAACCTGGCTTATACAATAATAATTATTTACAATGTTTATTTGCAAACATTTATCCGTAAACATAAATGTGTCCCTAATCTTCCAGACACAGCATCTGGCTATCACAACTCTCCTTCGGGGACCGGCGGCAGCATACCCTCCCTATGTCTGAATCCATCTCCCTGTATTTCCGTGCACAAGTGAAGTACTTGAGCAGATGCATAAATGTACAATTGCTGCGCAAATTGTTCATGCTATCGTTATGTATTATGTTGGCTGATTGTTCTGTTCAACAATCAAAGATAAAATAATTCTAATCTAGAATATAACATCTCCCCGTCAACTATATAAAAGGATGCACCCTTTCAAAATGTATAACCTTGTGTACTCTTTATGAACACCTACCTCGGACATGGTGCAATGCCAATTGAATGCGCGAGACTCCGGCTCCTTTTACTGATGGTTTAATGTCGCACATCTTGTAGACATCATCACACTGTATAACTAAAATACAGAGATTAAATTAGCTTAACACACAAACAATTATCCAAGAGCACATAAATCCTTCACGGCAAATAAAAATGTAACAAAAACACAAGACTAACCACTTTGCCTGCTTGTAGCCAATGGGGTTAACTTAAATCTCGCTTGAAGAAAGATTAAAATATAAAACCTTAGCAAAAATAAAAAATGTGGCTTTTCTGCAGCTGCAACGCTAGCTTCTGGAAGCTTCCAGAAAAAAAACAAGGAATATGACCAAGAAATAAAACAACAGGTACATTTACAAGAAATAATATGAGAGTCCACCTTGAGGTCAAAGACTGAATTACACATAAGACTTTACAGAGCAGGAAAACACTGCATGTGTGGGACTCTGGTTAAGTTAGGCTATAGTATTGGACATTATGGGAAAAGGTTCACTGTTGAGTGCCGGGAAACATCTACACCCCTGGTATATTGTATTTGAGGTTTTGTTTATTGTTTTGTTTATTGATTTATTTTAAGCTATATGCTTTGACTGCATATGTACATGCAGAATGAAAGGAATTAAGACCGTTATGGTAGAATTGTCCGGAGTTAGGGGGATGCCACACACAGGCACATAGGGGCAGCCCACGGGGGGTCTTAGTGGTCCTGACCAGGGCTGGACCATGGAAATATTATAAAATGGACAACGGATTCAAAAATGGCGCCTATTCATTCCTATGTAAACTGCTCAATGGCGCAGGGCAACATCAAGGAGAGATATGCTTCTGTAACCAGGGTGAAGCAACGTGTATTAGTTTTGTTGAAATGTCACCAAATTCTGATTAATAAGAAGCAAATATGTGTTTAAGCCATGTTCAAGGTACTTTTTGGTAACCTGTTCCAACTCCTATGTTAATGTGTTTATTATACTTGTACTGTCGCTTTAAGAAGAGTTTGTGTTGAGTGACGTATGTGCAGCGCCAAGCTCAGAATGCGGTTGGCTATCTGAGTCGAGGTATGTTGTTGTATTTGTCGTCACATTTTGAGCATATAAATCGTTTTGTAGACAATGTAAATGTTATATGTGAACATGCTACCGCGCTGTTATTTCAGCTCACGCTTTGCAAATGCACTTTTTGTGAGTTTATTGTATAAATTAAAACACAATTGATTAAGCCTAGGCCGACAATGACATATATATCAGTCCTAATCCTGAGCGCACGATCGGGAGGTGGAAGTTGCGCTTTAGATGCCTTCACAAGTCCAGCGGAGGGCTCCAGTTTTCGCCGGCCAAGTCATGCGCTGTGATATGTGTGACAGCTATGTTGCACAACATTGCAGCTAAGGCTGGGGTAGCTGGTTGAACCGGAGGACATTGAGGACGATGACGACGAGGAAGATCGGTGTGAGGACGGCCTCCCTCATAACTACGCGGCTGGTTTTCATGCACGTCGAAGAGTGATTTAGACTTTTTTTTAACCCCCTCCACCCTCCCACATGTCACTAAACATTCCCGTCAACGTGACCAATCCCCACCGTATCCCAGCCTTTTGCCTGCTCCTTTGCATTTTTTTAAATATTTTTATAATTAATATTTTTATTTTATTTTTATTTTACATTATTACATTACATTATTTTAGGCTACGTTTTATGAGTAGCCTTTGTCAGTCTGCACAAATCCCCGCCACTTTCTCTCACACATTTTAAGTGCCCTGCCTGCTCAAACATTTCCTGGACTGTCTCTCTCAAACTAAGAACATAATGGCCCACATTAGGCTCAGACGCACGTGATACACCATTACCAATGTGTTATAATAAAACGCATCCAATACTAGGAATGTCCGCTGGTTACGCCACTGAGGCTATAGTAGGCTAACGGGGCTCTTAGCGTCCTACGAATACCCTGGAGCACTCGTTAGCTACTCGTGACTCGTCAGCGTTTTTAAGAGGTTCGTTACCAAAGATGCTTTCGGGAAACGGTGTGAAAACTGTACGATGCTCGTACGACCCACTCTGCGATCCACTTAGGCTAAAGATGCTTTCGGGAAATGGGGCCCTGGCCCATACGGCTGTGATTGGTCCAATTGCCATTTCCCTATTTAAGGGCTTTCTCATTTGGTGTTTGGGGGGAAGGTGGTGCTGGCTTGACGTGAGGCCAGTACGAAAGACTTATGTTTTGATTAGGTTATGCTATGTTTTGTTATCTGAGTTTTGTTTGCTGACTGATGCAGCCATTTCCTTTGCTTTTGGAACATTGCTCTATTTTTTGTGAATGTTTTAATGAGAATTAAACTTCACTGTTCTTAGTCCTCAGTCCATTGCCCTCATTTTTGCCCACACTCGAAATTTCCAGTTGGCCGTATCCCAGATACGTGGGGCGACCACGCCGGTCCCTCACAGGCCTATCCACGTGTGTCAATGCTGAATGAAATAGGTGTTTGCACATTGTGGACTTTTTGTTTAATCTCAGTGAACTGAGAAAAAAAAGGCAGTTTCAGCACGTTTGGCAATTGTAAATTGAAGTACTGATTTAAGGCTGTATATATGTTTGCCAGTTGATATGCTTTTCTAATACTGTCATTTCGTGCTCTCGATTTATCCATTGTGATTTTGTTGGAATTATTATCATTATTAATTTTTCCATTGTGTTGATGAAGTGGCATTTAATATGGCAGAGTGCAGAACATACTTACTGGGCAGTGGGGGTGATGATACTGAGCGCGTTCCTTTTGAGTGCCAGTTTGGTGTGGGGAGGGGATTTTTGAATCAGCCCTCAGAAACCAGAACACCAGGGCCTGGAGTCACGGCGTTGGGCAACCCCCAGTTGACCTCAACTCGGTATGTAGACCGTGCTATGCCAAGCCACGTCAATCAGAACCCAGACTTGGGTTCGCTCATTACACAGTTGGCTGAAAAGCTGGGTGAGTCCATCACAGCTCACCTACAGGCTGATAGGGGCACAAACAGCACGAGTACTCCTCTGCCAACAGAGACAACATTGCCTAATGTCAGTGTTGTGCTGCAATCGGCCGCAAAGGAGCCCCCCTTATTCAGGGGCGATGGCTCAGATAAATTTACAGTTCACGAGTGGGAAAATCTCATGACCCTGTATTTAAAGAGACGTGCCATCCCAGTTCACGAGCAATCACAAGAGATTCTGGCAAAGCTTATGGGCAAAGCAGGAGATTTGGTCAGAGTAAAGCTGCGTTACACATCTATCAATCACGCTACAAATCCACATGTGATTTTTGATACTCTGAAACAACATTTCAGTGAACTGTCATACTCAAGCATGCCCCTGTCAGATTTCTATAACATACTGCCCACACCAGGTGAAGATGCTATGGAGTATTGGGTTAGGCAAAATAAAACGGTGGATGTAGCTGACGAGTGCTTGAAAAAGGAGGGTCGTAGCATTGATGACCCGGGCCATGAGGTCAGCATGATGTTTATCAAACACTGCCCGGACCAGTCTCTCCACAGTGTTTTCAAGTTCAAGTCTGCTGTCAAATGGTCGGCCTCTGAAATCCAAGATAGGCTCGATGAGCACATGCAGGATAAGAAATCAAGATCTGCAGCTGCAAGGCCACGAAGGCCAAGTGTTGTGGAGCACAGAACTCATTCGTGCCATGTACCTATGCTTGAAGAGGCACCTCTCTTGAACACTGCTGCTCAACCAAGACAGCCTTCAGCCCCTTCGACCACTGCTGGTGTCGACAATGACTGCATGAAGGGTTTGGTAAACCTGTTGGACCGGCTGGTCACAATGCATACCAGTGATGTTGATAGGTTTTCAATGTAGTGAGTCCCCGGGACCCACAGGTGGCGAGTTGGGTGGGTCCCTGAGAAATTCAATGGGTCCCGACTCCCCAGTTTAAAAAATGTGTTTCTTTTTTATTATTATTCTATTTCTTAAATTAAATTAATAGTGTTAAACTCCTTGATGGTGGTATGATATGGTTAGAGCTGGAGTACTCAACCGTTCATGTTTAACACTAGAAACGCCGGGCCATTTTTACTTACTCCTAGCGCCGCAAGAGGGGTCAAATGACCCCTAAGTCATTTTAATGAGAGGCTATGCATTTGCACATAATGATCACTAGGTGGCGCCAATGGATAGTGGATAGTGAGTTTAGTGCGTCCTTTCAGATTTTAATGCATCAGGGACGCAGGACGCGTACCTAGCAACCTCACTGCATACCCAAGTGCCTGCCAATCCTGGCACCCAAGCTGCCATGCCACGCTCTTTCCAGAGAGTGTGCAAGGTTTGTGGGGCTCCTAATCATTCCACATTGTCCCACTGCAAGTAGGACAACCTATGTTTTCAGTGCTTGTGTCCCGGTCACTGGAAGAGGGACTGTCCTCAACAAACAAACCAGCGCCGCTCTCAGCCTGATGATAGCACTGGTGGCCAGCCTCAGCAGTTAAACTATTAAACCCACACCTGGAGGGGGCCGGTGTGGGTAACGTAAATTGAATCCCTTCTGAAACCTGTGACCTAGAGCTGTGCCAAAGCACCTAAGGGTACAAGAATAGCCATTCAAGCTACCCAGAGAATCAAAGCTTTCGGAGAGCTGTTCTATGCTCCAGTCCTCGTCAACCACAGTGTGCAGCTTAGAGGCATGTGGGACTCTGGCTCTATGGTATGTAGCATCAGTGAAGAAGCAGTAGAGAAGCTCAGATGCACTGATGTTTTGCCAGAGAAGCAGTACCCCGAAGAGAACATTGTCTTGATTGGCTGTGGTGGTTTGCGAACCCAGCCTGAGGGCTTTTATGATTTGGAGATGCAGCTGTATGGCGTTCCATGTATTGTATCCACTTTGGTTGTGTCTGGCCAACAAGATGACCTCATATCAGGCTTGAATATCATCAAATATGTCACTCATGTCCTGAAGGGTGGTGGCGAGTACTGGGATCTTGCATCTTTTCATGACCATCAATCTGACCCCGAGATCGGTCACTTCTTGTCCATGTTCACAAATGTCGAGCGCTGGAAGGGGAGCGCAGTCCCAGAAAAGATAGGAACTGTCAAGCTCACCCAGGCGGTGACCCTCCTACCCAGGCATGAGCACTTGGTTTGGGGCAGACTCCCTGCCAAGTCGCCTATGTCACCTGGCAGCACTGTTGTTGTGGAGCAGACCAACTCAAAAGCCATGCCACGAGGTGTCCTAGTGGGTTGTCTTGGCACACCTCTCTGGGGTGATAGATGGGTGCCAATGACAGTTGTGAACCCATCTGACAAGGCGATCACGCTGAAGAGGAATTGCAAGTTGGCTGATGCGTTCCCGTGCTTAGCAGTCGAGGATCTTGCTGTTTTCCAGGGTTCACAAGCAGCTTGGGAGAAGAAGCAACCCGACACCGAGAAACAACAGCATGATGCTTCTTCAAGTGCTAGTCTTTCATCCCAGGCCGGCAAAAGTCTGTCAGAGTTGGGTCTGAGCGACGTCGATGTAGCCTCATGTCAGGTTAGCAAGCTTGTAGGTCCCAGCTCAAGTAACTGATAACTGACTATCAGGACATCTTTTCCAAGCACTCTCTTGACTGCGGTGAGGTCAAGGGTTACACACACCGCATCCGTCTCACGGACGATCGCCCGTTTCGCCTACTGCACAGGAGAGTCCCTCCAGCCCACTATCAGAAGTTGAGGCAGGCTCTCACTGATATGGAGGAAAAGGGAATCATCAGAAAGTCTGCAAGCGAATATGCGTCTCCTTTGGTGATGGTGTGGAAAAAGGATGGTGGGTTGCGGATTTGCAATGACTTCAGATGGTTGAATGTCAGAACCATAAAGGACGCACATCCCCTGCCTCACCAGTCAGACTGTCTCGCTGCCCTTGGTGGCAACTGCTTCTTTAGCACGATGGACCCAGGCCCCCAGGAGCAGTGCATACTTCCGCAATCCACCAGTGCTCAGAGGCCAAGCCTGGTATTGCAGCTGTTTAAGCTGGCTGTGGACGGGGGTCCGTCATTTCATGTGGCCCAGAAGTAGATATCGCCGTCCACTCCAATACAAGTGGGGAACAGGAATGTGTCTCCGCAAAAAATGTCTGGATATCAATCAAAAGCTCAGAATTACCTTCATGCCATGTCCTAAAATTTTTAATTTTTTTTCTTTTCAAAACGCCACCTCAAGCGTTTTATTAGCCGTTATCTCGCTGGGGAAGCGGGGTGTGCAGCTGAAAGGAGTCGTAGTGAAACAAATGGCATCCGAGAGGGCCTAGTTCAGTGCTCCGTTAACGTGTCCGATTTTTGGACTGGTTCATCTGCTGCTCAATAACTCTCACGGTCCTCTGCTTGCGATCATGGTGATTCATCATGTATTGATCCATTTATTCAAAAGATCCAAAGACAATGTGGTATTGGCATATATATTCCAGAATTTGAAAAAGGATATGGATATAGAGTGGGTGACTTTATCAGTATACTCAATCGAGATGGCCACAATAATAACCGCTCTTAGATGGGTTGTAGATACTAAACCTCTTAGATCAGTGATATGTACTGATTCTATGGCAGTACTACAAAGTTTTATAACAGATAATTCAATACGTGAAGATTTGGTGATAGAGGTAAAGCATCTTCTTTTAAATATTATAAGCCTTGGTGTAGTTATTCAGTTCTGTTGGATTCCAGCCCACCATGGAATATATGGCAATGAAATTGCTGATAAAATAGCTCAAAGATACTAACCTAATTAGAAGAATTTAACCTTAAGTATATATATTTTTTATTTATTGTTTTATTTTGTTTATTTTGTTTCGTTAGTTTGGTTTTTTCTTTGAATTTATTTTTATGATTTAAAGTATAATTTGCCAACGTCCTTGTCACACACTCCTGTGTAGTAGTCCAGTAGGTGGCGGTATATGGGGAAAAATTATGATCCGCCACTAAACAAGAAGAAGAAGAAGAAGATCTCTGCATCCGGTACGTCACGGACTAGGCCACGTATCTTGGCCCCATAACGCGGAAGCAAATCGCTCCTGTATGTTACCCTGCGCCACTGAGCAGTTTGTATAGGAATGAATGGGCGGCCATTTTCCAGTCCGTGGTCCATCCTTTATTATGTCCATGGATGGACCTCACCTCTGGCTTCTTCAACATTCCAATGCATGAAGAAGACAAGAAGTACCCAGCTTTCACGACTCCTCTCGGGCTGCATGAAATCAACCGCATGCCACAAGGTCTGTGTAATAGCCCTGCTTCCTTCATGAGGGTGATGACTGGGATCTTTGGGGACAGAACTCGAGTCTGTCCAGACTCGAAGCACTGTTTCAGAGGTTGCGGGAGAACAACCTGAAACTGGCTCCTAAAAAGTGCCACCTTCTGCAGAAGCAAGTCAGGTTCCTTGGCCATATCATCAACGGTGGGGGTGTGTCCGTCGATCCTGCCAAGGTGGAAGTAATCCAACAGCATGCAGGTTCAAGACCTCATGGACGCAGATGGGTGCACGCCTTCTGTTCGGAGACTCAGATCATTCCTCGGCATGGTGTTCTACTATCAACACTTTATCCCCAACCTGTCTTCCACTGCAAAGCCCTTGTTTGCACTTACAGCTGGTCAGAAGAGGCGAGGGAAGTCAGCTAAGGATAGAAAGCCCCAATCTGCCTACCGTAAGCTTACTGCTGCGGATTGGACAGAGGAATGTGGAAGCGCTTTTGAGCACATGAAGGCCAGGCTGTTGGACTGCGTCATGCTGGCTCATCCGGACTTCGATGAGCCATTTATCTTGTCAACAGATGCGTCTTTGGATGGCTTGGTGCGGTGCTCTCCCAAGTGCCCCGAGGGGAATCCAAGGCCAGACCGATTGCTTTTGCAAGCAAGACCCTCAGTGCGTCACAGCGGAAATATCTAGCTCACAGGCTGGAGTTCATGGCCCTGAAGTGGAGTGTGTGTGAAAAGTTCAGCCACTGGCTGAAGGGTCATAGCTTCACCATTTGGACTGATAATAATCCGCTTACTTACCTTCTAACAAAGCCGAAGCTGGACGCATGTGAGATCCGCTGGGTGTCTAAGCTGGCGTCGTACACCTTTGATCTCAAGCACCTGCCTGGAAAGAAAAATGTGGTGGCAGATGCCAGATCCCTTTGCAAAAACCATTGGCCGGAGGCTGCTTAGGGAGCCCTATTCCACTCTGACTCAGGAGGCCGATGAGGTGGAAGAGGATTCTGTGCAGGATGTTTTCTGGCTCAGCTGCCAGTCTCAAACCCTCAGACTGGAAAACCATCCACTACCCAGGACGGGGTATGACACAGCCGAGATCAGAGCTCTTTGTCAGGCCCACTGTGCCTGGAATGACACAGCAGAGTCCCGAGTCCAGCAACTTTCAAGTGGTCAGGATGCGCTGCCCATGTTTTCTGCCCAGGAGCTACAGCTGGCTCAAGAGCAAGATCCAGTCATCTCCAAGGTGTTGCCCTTTGTTTCTACCAGGAGACGACCATCTAGGCGAGAAAGGCATGGTGCTGACTCAAAGGTCCTCAGATTGTTGAAGCAATGGGACAGGCTGGAAGTCCATGATGGAGTTCTGTATCGGGTCTCAAGAGATCCTGTTTCCAAGCAAGGACGATCCCAATATGTGTTGCCTCAGAGTCTAAAGGACAAAGCATTGTCCGGCATCCATGATCTGGCAGGTCATCAGGGCCAGAACCGTACTCTTTCGCTTGCAAGACAGCGTTTCTATTGGCCTGATATGGAAAAGGATGTGAGGACACATGTAAAATGCTGTCAGAGATGTCTGTTTGGGAAGTCACCGGAACCAGCTGCTCGTGCTCCTCTGGAAAGCATCAAGAGCTCAGCTCCAATGGAGTTAGTGTGCATGGATTTCTGGACTGCCGAAGACAGCAAGCAGCGGTCTGTTGATGTTTTGGTGGTCACCGACCACTACACCAAACTGGCTCATGCCTTCCCTTGTGCCAATCAAACAGCGAAGCAAGTCGCAAGGAAGCTTTGGGATAATGTGTTCTGTGTTTATGGTTTCCCGGCGAGGATACATTCCGACCAGGGCGCCAATTTCGAGAGCAACCTGATTAAAGAGCTCCTCCGATTGGCTGGTGTTGCAAAATCCCACACGACAGCTTACCATCCGATGGGCAATGGGGGAACCGAGCGATTCAACCGCACCTTGGGCAACATGCTCCGCGCCCTTCCCCGAAAGGAAAAACAGCAATGGCCACAACAAGTCCAGACCCTCACGTTCGCATACAACGCCACCGTCCATGAGACGACGGGTTACGCACCATTTTTCCTCATGTTTGGGCGTGTCCCTAGACTGCCGGTGGACGTCATGTTCAGGCGGGTTCTGGACGACCCTGAAGTTGTTGACTACGACACATATGCAAAGTCCCTGCTTTCTTGCTTGAAAAGTGCTATGGAGATCGCTCAGAAACATACAGCAGCACCAGACCTGGCAATACAACAAACGAGCCAAGGGCACCTTACTGTCAGTGGGAGATCGTGTGTTGGTATCAAATAAAGAGGAACGAGGAAAGAGAAAGTTAGCCGACAAATGGGAGGATGGAGTGTACACAGTGGTTGGGGTGAATCTCAGTATCAACGTCTACATAATACAGGATGCAGTGGGACACACGAGAGTTGTGCACAGGAATCTCTTGCTGGAAGTGAACTTCTTGCCTCTCCCTGGATTGGACCAAGCGGAGTCTGCTGATGCAACTGATCAGTCGTGGGCTGAAGAGGATTCTGATGAGGAAGATTGCGTCGCTGATGGTGATGAATTGGCTTCAGTGTCTGGAGAATTGACTCAGGGTGAAATTGCCAAGGACGTGTCAGATTCCAGAGATGAAGAGGAGCTCTCAATCTCATCACTTGACGACTCACCTGAGTCCGAGTTGGCTGTAAGAGAAGAGCAGGCTCAGCCTAGTCCAGCACTCAGTCCGGCTGCTGTTATGGATGACTGTCCACCCATCTCAGTCGCTCCGCACAGAGACATACTGCAATCTCAGCATGCTGACACCTCAGGTCGCACTGACTCTCATGCACACACTGAGGATGATGGCACTGTCAGAACACGTGCTGGAAGATTGGTGAAATCAGTGAACAGACTGATTGAATCTATGGTTCAGAAACCTTTTTTTGAAAGGTCCAAGCTTTTTATTGACGGCCGTTCCCAGCTGTTTTAGATATTGGGCCTTTAATAAGCGTTGAAAGTGCTTATGTGAAAAGTTTTCTTGGGGCCATCTTTGAAGTTTTATACACCTACAGATGTCTATGGACTAAGTATTTTGGCCAAATGTTGTGTGGCGTACGAGGCGTCACATTAAGCTAAAGGAAATCTAGAGATTTGATCAACCTCTTCCTTTCCTGAACCTTGTATTAAGGTAACTTTTGAGTTGACTATGTGGACGAGGTCCATCTTTCATTTGTGCCAGGTTGTGTCAGTGATAGACTTTTTGTAAGCCTGAGAAGACATCCTTAAATCAGGATGTTGGTGAATTTCAGGAGGGGTGTATGTAACCAGAGTGAAACAACGTGTATTAGTTTTGTTGAAATGTCACCAAATTCTGATTAATAAGAAGCAAATATGTGTTTAAGCTATGTTCAAGGTACCTTTTTGTAACCTGTTCCAACTCCTATGTTAATGTGTTTATTATACTTGTACTATCCCTTTAAGAAACATTCGTGTTTAGTGACGTGTGTGCAGCGCCAAGCTTAGAATGCGGTTGACTATCGGAGTCGAGGTATGTTGTTGTATTTGTCGTCACATTTTGAGCATATAAATCGTTTCGTAGACAATGTAAATGTTATATGTGAACATGCTACAGCGCTGTTATTTCAGCTCACGCTTTGCAAATGCACTTTTTGTGAGTTTATTGTATAAATGTGCGCCAGAGTATTGCAGGGATTCCCCGTTTGTTTGTTTGCTAGGCGGGAATGTGGTCCTGTCTATGACGGTTTACATGCGGTGACATGATTTTCTTTGGCTCGTGCAGGTATGAATGATTTATCAGTTTTGTGCATATTATCTATGCTGGTTATATTTATGTTTGTTGGAGTGCAGTCAATTGCATTCATTATGCTATCTTGTTTATTTTTATGTTATTGTTATATATTGTGAGAATGCGGTTGGCTATCTGAGTGGAGGCGGGAATGTGGTCCTGTCTATGACGGTTTACATGCGGTGACATGATTTTCTTTGGCTCGTGCAGATACCAATAAATGAGAAAGCCACCCTCCATTGTTTTCCAGCCGTCCTTCCACCCATCCAGCGCATTCGCCAGAACACAACGCAGATCATTACACCCGTTACACACGCATCATGGGTCTATGGCTACGCCCTACTTCATGACGTACCGGAAGGCAGAAATATTCTTGTTTTTTAGCATTGTTAGCATCATAAGCGAGAGGTCTGAGCGATAGCAGTCGCATTGTTTACCGACCATGGAAGTAATCCCCCGATGATTCTCTATATGTTTAACAATTATTTTAGATTAGTTTGCCCCTTTTTGACTTTATAAGAAAAGCACCTTGTATATACCTTTTTGAATGTTAAAACAGAAATAATTACCACTCGTTTAATATATTTCGGTTTCTGAAACGAGAATCAAATGCCCAATATATACACAGACCTATCAGCTGGTGTACCCAGGGAACTCACAAGGTGTTGGGAAGCAAAGGAGTCTGAAATTACTCCACATGGTATCATGGACCTATTATGCGTGGGTGCAATAAATAAGACTGATAAGATGGTGGCGGTGCCAGCCCCACGTCAGGTTTCCAAAACAAGTAATACTGAAACTGAATCTCAAACTTGATCCTGAAATGTATTTAACATGAAATATTGTACAGGGAGAGGGCTGTGGCCACAATCGATGGAGGAGGCAGTCAGGTGTGCAGGAAGACAACAGGAGTATGATGGACAGGGATCTGACATGGACAGGGAATTTTTTTATTTAAACATTCAGAGGAAATCAGGCCTACTGTAGGCCTATGTAAATAAGATTAAAGATATCTAGGATAGTATAAATGATAACTGTAAATGGCAGGTGTACTTTGCTTTTGATAGAGCCATAATGTTATATTAATAAGCATTTTACAGTAGGGCCGAGATCGTTTATTGGCCTGTGGCATGTGCCACCGCGACCACTGACATACCATGGCATATGCCGTTCTGGAACGGTAACTGCCGTTCTGAAACGGTAACTGCCGTTCTGAAACGGTAACTGCCGTCGCGACCACTGACATACCATGGCATATGCCGTTCTGGAACGGTAACTACCATTCTGAAACGGTAACTACCGTTCTGAAACGGTAACTGCCGTCGCGACCACAGACATACCATGGCATATGCCGTTCTGGAACGGTAACTGCCGTTCTGAAACGGTAACTGCCGTCGCGACCACTGACATACCATGGCATATGCCGTTCTGGAACGGTAACTGCCGTTCTGAAACGGTAACTGCCGTTCTGAAACGGTAACTGCCGTTCTGAAACGGTAACTGCCGTTCTGAAACGGTAACTGCCGTTCTGAAACGGTAACTACCGTTCTGAAACGGTAATGCCATGGCATATGCCTTTCTGGAACGGTAACTACCGTTCTGAAACGGTAACTGCCGTTCAGGTGGAACGGTAACTGCAGTTCCCAACAATGGTATGTGACACCAGCATAACTCCTCCGTATAATTTCAAGACAGGTATTGCCATAAATGTAAAGGTATATATATTTGGTATTTATTGACACAATATCACAACATAACGCCGTAAATAAAGGGATTTACACGTTTCTCTCGTCCGTGCTGTTGTAAGGATATTTCCGATCTGTTTGTTGTTGCTTTTGTAATGACAGATGCTTTTGAAAACAGCCGGACTTGCTCCGGTGACGGTAGTTATAGCCTAGCCTTCTAGGTGGCCATAGAGCTATAGTCTATTGCTTTGTTCCAATATCCATACTATCCGCAGTCATTATACTTTATTTTAGTATGACTTATTTTTTATATAGTTTGAGTAGGCCTACGTAGTGCGTTGCCAGTTTCTACTGGCACCTACCGTTTTTCCGCTGGCATGCCACTCATGGAAAATGGTATTACCAGTTTCTACTGGCACCTACCGTTTTTCCGCTGGCATGCCACTCATGGAAAATGGTATTACCAGTTTCTACTGGCACCTACCGTTTTTCCGCTGGCATGCCACTCATGGAAAATGGTAATTACCAGTTTCTACTGGCACCTACCGTTTGCCAGTAGATATTCCTTTCCTGTGGTATTTGCCCGTTCATACACACATACCACTCATGATTCACAGCTACACAATCATTCTTATAAAAACGGTAGGTGCCAGTAGAAACTGGTAATTACCATTTTCCATGAGTGGCATGCCAGCGGAAAAACGGTAGGTGCCAGTAGAAACTGGTAATACCATTTTCCATGAGTGGCATGCCAGCGGAAAAACGGTAGGTGCCAGTAGAAACTGGTAATACCATTTTCCATGAGTGGCATGCCAGCGGAAAAACGGTAGGTGCCAGTAGAAACTGGCAACGCACTACGTACTCAAACTATATAAAAAATAAGTCATACTAAAATAAAGTATAATGACTGCGGATAGTATGGATATTGGAACAAAGCAATAGACTATAGCTCTATGGCCACCTAGAAGGCTAGGCTATAACTACCGTCACCGGAGCAAGTCCGGCTGTTTTCAAAAGCATCTGTCATTACAAAAGCAACAACAAACAGATCGGAAATATCCTTACAACAGCACGGACGAGAGAAACGTGTAAATCCCTTTATTTACGGCGTTATGTTGTGATATTGTGTCAATAAATACCAAATATATATACCTTTACATTTATGGCAATACCTGTCTTGAAATTATACGGAGGAGTTATGCTGGTGTCACATACCATTGTTGGGAACTGCAGTTACCGTTCCACCTGAACGGCAGTTACCGTTTCAGAACGGTAGTTACCGTTCCAGAAAGGCATATGCCATGGCATTACCGTTTCAGAACGGTAGTTACCGTTTCAGAACGGCAGTTACCGTTCCAGAACGGCATATGCCATGGTATGTCAGTGGTCGCGACGGCAGTTACCGTTTCAGAACGGTAGTTACCGTTTCAGAATGGTAGTTACCGTTCCAGAACGGCATATGCCATGGTATGTCAGTGGTCGCGACGGCAGTTACCGTTTCAGAACGGCAGTTACCGTTCCAGAACGGCATATGCCATGGTATGTCAGTGGTCGCGGTGGCACATGCCACAGGCCATTAAACGATCTCGGCGTCTCTTGCATTTTATTGATGGGCACCTTTCAGGCCACTTAAGCACACCTTACATGCATAATTAATAAAATATTAAAAACACTTGGGTGAGGCGTGTTTGTCACTTATGGGAAAGAGCTGGAAAGAGCTGGAGTAACGGAATAAGATGCAGCTGGGCAGGGCGCTGAGAAGTGATGCATGAGGCATGATGGTGGCACGGCAGACAAGTAGAGGAGCATGATGGACTGGGATCTGATGAGGAAAAGAAGATTTTCTAACTTAAGATAAAATATACTCTGATGTTTCCAGTTTCTGCAAACAGAAGAGAAGGGGTTTAGTTAAGGCCTTGTATCATTAATAAGATAGACTGTGACAAACAATCAATAACAAACAAAAAAAAATAAAACTAAGTCTTAGTTTAAAGCCCACTCACCACGTCAAGGTGCAGGCCAAGAGTGGGAACATAGAACAAAGACTCACATCACAAACTCAGTCACAACATGAAAAAAACACATGAATACATGAAACATGTACATAACTACGAGACCATAGACCCCACATCAAACTCAGACAGTCACAACATGTAAAAAAAAACATAAATACATGAAACATTTACATAAATACGAGACCATAAGATATGTTTGGGTTTCTCTTGTTTTATCTTAAAAACGAAATACACAACATTAAGAAAAGGGAAGAAAATAAAAGTAATAATAGATAAAGCTAAACTCAGTTAGTGATGGGCATACATTTAAATGTACAAAAATTACAGAGGTCATGGATCGGATGTGCTGTTCAAAAAGAAATGCACTATTAAACTATGCCTTGTGCTCCGTTATGCAAGCTCCAAGTCTACAATCGAACAATGTGTTTTTGCAGTTTTGAGTGCTTTGTGCCAACTTGTGCTCCGTCATGCAAGCTCCAAGTGTCACACTGCTTGAGAAACAGATTCCTTCCAACTAACTATTTACGAAAAATGCAATCAATAACTTATGTACAAATAAATGGTTACATTTCAACCAGCAACGAAGTTGGTGTGGCCTACACACATTAAAAAATTGTAATACACCAACATTGTTACCTGTCATATATAGGTAGCTACACAAGCTAATGAAAAATTAAATACCAACGCTGAAATGTTAGACTATTAACAATAATATAAAATGATACCGTAATAAACCCGTTCTTTGCCTTTGAATCTTTTGAATAAATGGATCAATATATGGTGAATCACAATGATCTGTCACGGTAAGCGGGTGGCAGGCAGGCAGGTAGGACAGTTCGGGTAAAAGGATAATTTATCAACTCAAAAGGCAAGGAACACGGGGGACACGGGTTACGCGGGTTACGCGGGGAACACAGGGAACACACAGGAAACAACTCACCACAAACTAAAATGATCCGACAAGGAACAAAGGAAAGACAAGGGCTTAAATACAAAACACACACAGGGCACGCAACGAGTAACAGCTGAAACACATTAGGGGAGGGAGCAGTAATCACAAAGGAGGGAAACCTGACATGTGGAGAAACAAGGCCGATACCAAAGTAAAACAGGTAACACACCAAAACAAGACAAGGAAACCGACAGACCATGACATGATCGCAAGCAGAGGACCGTGAGAGTTATTGAGCAGCAGCTGAACCAGTCTAAAAATCTGACACGTTAACGGAGCACTGAACTTGGCCCTCTCGGATGCCATTTGTTTCACTACGACTCCTTTCAGCTGCACACCCCTCTTCTCCAGCAAAAAATAATTAGAGGTAACGGCTAATAAAACGCTTGAGGTGGCGTTTTGAAAAGAAAAAACGTACATTTTTTTAGGACATGGCATGAAGGTAATTATGAGCCTTTGATTGATATCCAGACATTTTTTGCGGAGACGAATTCCTGTACCCCACTTGTATTGGAGTGAACGGAGATATCTACTTCTGGGTCCCATGATTTGAGGGACCCGTCCACAGCCAGCTTAAACAGCTGCAATACCAGGCTTGGCCGCTGAGCACTGGTGGATTGCGGAAGTATGCAGTGTTCCGGGGGGCTTGGGCTGGACTGGCCATCGGGCGTACCAGGCAATGCCCGGTGGGCTGGCAGGCCTTTTTGGGCCGACGAGGTTTACTTGAGGTTTACTTTATTTCTTTTTTTAATGGACCCGGCCCGGCCCAGCCATGTCACACAGCCGAGGGCCGAGGTCCGTTCCTTCCCTCTCGGTCGTGCGGGCTGTCAACTTAACCTGAAAGTTCAATAAAACTTTGGCCCAGGCCATAACTCATTATGATTGGTTCTGGGCTGGCCCTGGCCCTATCACACACACAGCAGAGGGCCGAGGTCCCGCCCCTTGGGCCTCGGCTGTCAATCAGTCACGTCACTAACTGACAGAAAAATGGAGAAGAAACGTAAGGGAGGCGCGGAGAATCTCTCTCTCTCTCTCTCTCTCTCTCTCTCTCTCTCTCTCTCTCTCTCTCTCTCTCTCTCTCTCTCTCTCTCTCTCTCTCTCTCTCTCTCTCTCTCATACTTTAGGGTGCCACTTTGACTTACTGTGTTATAATTTGTTGTGTTTTAGTTAGTGTAGGCCTTAATAAAATAATACATATATTTTGTATTCTTCCTGTTGTTCTGTGTTCTTGCATTTTTTTCTGATTGTGAGACGGTTCAAACAGTACATATTATAAGCATTAGTAATTTCAGAGGGGATTTGACCTAGCTGAAAAAGTCTCTGCAAGTATAGTGAAAGAGCGTATACATTTTTTAACATGGTTACTCTCTTCCATGTAGGCTACTGCGCTTTATTTTAATTGTTGAAACAGCACAATCTGCGGATATATCCTCTGGTATGTTGTGTGCCTCCGCATGTCGTGTAAATAATCATAGTGGGCTGCCATGGCCAAAAATGCCAGGGCCATTTTTTGGTCCCAGTCCAGCCCTGGTCCTGAATGTAGAGAAAGTTAGCTAGAGAGCTGCATATGGAGAAGTGTGGTTATCCGACCGTATGTTTAATGTGTTACAGGTGAGCCTAATATGACAATTTACTGTGTATTCTTCATCATTATTATTATCATTATTTTGCATGTGTCTTAGTGGTCCTGACTGTAGAGAAAGTTAGCTAGAGAGCTGCATATGGAGAAGTGTGGTTATCCGACCGTATGTTTAATGTGTTACAGGTGAGCCTAATATGACAATTTACTGTGTATTCTTCATCATTATTATTATCATTATTTTGCATGTGTCTTAGTGGTCCTGACTGTAGAGAAAGTTAGCTAGAGAGCTGCATATGGATGAGTGTGGTTATCCGACCTTATGTTTAATGTGTTACAGGCAGACGACAATAAATGCCACGAAAGATCATCCCCTGTCTGATTAATCCAACCATAAGTGTTCTACAAAATTGGGGTCTCGTCCGGGATGGATTTATGCCACTATTGAGCTCCTGCGTCACGTGACTTTTGGTTGTCGGACGCCATTTTGGCAGTAAACATGACGACCAGCGCCAGCAGCCTTCAAGAGTTCCTACCGAGCGAGTATACGTGCCATTTTAGTTTAGATGAAATTCGTTTTTATACTGGAAAATTACATAGATTAAATATAAGTGACCCATATAATGCTCCTGGGGTGCTTTTCAAGAGCATAACATCCAACGAAGATTATTTACCTGACTTGCGCTACGCTGACATCCACAGCTATCTGGTAAATTTCCCCCCAGTCTACACTGGGGACTCCCTCAGAGCTTACAAAGGCTTGGATGCTTATAAATGGTGTCAGTCCGGCTTTGTAACTCAACTTCGACTGTGGAGTCTTGCATCCAAAGACTTCGGTATCATCACTGCAAGGGTAAGTATTAAATTATCCCAGTTTGATAGACAGTGTCACGTTAGCATTGTTTGTTTATTAGCTTGACTAGGTACGGCAGTGTCACGTTAGCATGTTTGTTTATTATCTTGGGTAGCTACTGCAGTGCATCTGTAACTTGCTAGTTTGTGTTTTTGAATGTACCCAACCTAAGTGGCTGTCATTTTCAACCTTAATTTATATTTTTTGAATTTCATACATAGGTTAATCACTCCCAACGGCTGAATGACAGTCAACTGAAGCCATGGGTGGTGGTGAGGGGCGACGGTGTAGTGATGGGCGCCCACTGTAACTGCACAGCAGGACTTGGGGAGAGTTGTTCTCATGTGTCAGCTGTGCTCTTCAGACTGTGGGAAAAAAACAATGCAAGGCATGAGGAGATCAGCTGCACGTCCAAAAAATGCAAGTGGACCTCTCCCAGTAAGGATGCTGGGAAGAATGTGGAGTACCAACAGGGAAAGGACATCATATTCAACAGTAGTCAACAAAATAAAAAGGGGAATTCCACCAAGGGTACATCTGCGCCCCCATCTTTCCCACCCCTGACTGCTGCTGAGCAAGCGCAGTTCTACCAAAACCTCTCTCAGTGTCGGACTCAAGATGGGAAGTCCTGCAGACCTGCTGTTCTGTCAGTTGTTCCCGGGTATGCCACAACCTATGTACCAAAGGCTGTCAAGCTTGATTTACCTGAACCCCTTACCAGTTTGTACGACAAGAAGGCAAGAGACCTGAGCCTGGCTGAATTACAAGAGCGTGCAGAAGGAATATTTGATGACTTGACTGTCACTGAACAACAGGTAGAGAACATATTCTTTTTACTATTGACTGAAATCTAAGATCTACCATGTTAGGTGCACATGTGCTGTGTGTGCTGCTAATTTGCAATGTAAATGAGTAACTGAGTAACTGGATTGGCATGTTTTCTTCAGAGTGATATTGTAGAGGAGGAGACGCAAGCCCAGTCCAAGTCCAGAATTTGGTTTGATCAGAGGAGTGGTAGGGTGACAGGATCTACCTTCAGAGCAGCAACAAGAGCAGACCCCAGATAGCCAGCAGTGTCTCTCATAAGACAGATATGTGACCCAAAGTCCCATGTTTTCAGCAGTGAGGCTACCAGGTATTCATGAGCATAGAGAAGTTGTGAGGTGAATGAACAGAGAGGGTAAATGCAGTAAGTACTAGGCTATTCTTTAAAAAAAAAAGCAGAAGGGTAAACCAAGTACAGCAGTAAACATTTTGTTAAGGGCAGGGAAGTAGTAATGTGGGGGGCATTACTATTGTCCAAACCTAATATTTACATTCTTTCTTCAGTTGGGGATGCAAGAATGAAGAACTAGCCAGAAAATACTACGAAATGCAACATCGTCTATCACACAGAGATGTCCTGATTAGACCAGCCGGATTTAAAATATCAACCCTCCACCCATTTATTGGGGCCTCACCGGATGGGTATGTTTCCAGCAGCTGCTGTGGTACAGGGGTTATAGAAATTAAGTGTCCATTTTCAGCAAAGGACCTTTCTATCAGTGAAGCTGTACAGTCTGTTGGACACTTTTGCCTGGAACAAGATTCCCAAGGAAAAATTAAAGTTAAGCGAGACCATGCATACTTCCACCAAGTCCAGATGCAGCTATTTGTTACGAAATGTGATTACTGTGATTTTATTCTGTGGACGAAAAAAGATGATTCACTCTGTGTGGAACGCATTACATTCGACTCAGAATTCTTCCAAAAAGAACTTGAACTTGCTCGTACCTTCTTTATAAAATGTATAATCCCAGAGTTGTTAGGCAAATGGTTTTCTGCACCAAAACAAGCAACTGCAAACACCAATCCCCAGCAACAGTGGTGCTACTGCCGCGCACCTGCGGCAGGGAACATGCTTGTTTGTGCCTCAGTAACATAATTTTCTGTCTCTATATCTGTGAAAGTTAATGGCACAGTGTTTTGTAAGATAGTATATTTCTGACGAAGTACTCCTATGACTCTTTCAATGTGAATTCTTAAAGAGGCTAGAGATCTTGTATTCTCTATGTCAACAGGATCTAACTGTACTTTCCCACGAGTAAATGCTGGAATTTTTAATTCAGCCTGACACCTTTCAACAGACTCTTTCACCAGAAACCCCCTGTCTGCCTAAACAACATCTCCTGGGAGAATATTGGGTAAAAAATTACTGTGTTCTGTAATGAACTTATCACTGGTGTGACCTCCCCATCCAGTAGAAATGAAAGAAATTGTACCTTGAGGGCAAATGGCAATTAAATATTTCATGGTGTGATGTGATTTGTATTTTGAGTAACACTGTGCACTTGGTCGCAATCTACTTGGTTTCTCTAGAAATATTTCAAAACAATCTATGATACAAACAGTCTTCTCGTAGCCGCCATTTCTAAATACATATGGAAGAGATGTTCTTAGAGATTCTCTTTCAGGCCACACCACTAGAATTGGCACCAGTCTACAATAAATCAAATTAACACAGTGTTTGAAGTGTCTGGAGACAGTAGTTGGGTCAATGCCAAAATAAAAACCTAAAAAGTCAAATGTCAAGTTCATTCGCAGCTTCATCAAAGTCAACATGTATTGTTGAAAACATGTTATCGATGCCTTAAGTTTGAGAAATGGAGTCAAATATTGAAAGATGGTCATCAGACATGTATAGGTTGCTAACCCAGTGAGGACATTCACCTTTTTATCATCATTTTGCAAACTTATCTCTGTCAGGGTCTTCCTACTTATTTTGTCCCTTAACAACATATTTTCAGTTCTTAGAGCTTGGCATTCTAGCTCAAGAGACTCGATGCGCTTACTACAGGTTTCAGAGGTGCATGGTGGTGTTGCTGGATCAGTCTGGACAGGACCTTCATCACCTGAGTCTTCCAAAGGATCTGTGATGGGGGGCTCTATGACTTGGTCTTCTGTGATGGAGGGCTCTGTGGTTTGGTCTTCTGTTGCTGCATTGTTTTGGGGACAATCAGTTGATGCCCTGATGAAAACACAGAAGCAGCAAATGAAGTTATCATGCATACAATACTGATGACAATGACATGTTTACACGTTTACAGTTTGGGATGTTTCATGGAAATCACATGACATTATCCTTCATTAAATGACTGGTGTGATGTTTTTGTTTATAACCATATCATGGCAGTTACCTATTTGAACACCGATCACAAGTAGACCCAACATGAAAATAATCAATCAGACGGGGGCTTGATCTAACAACTAGTTTTACCCACCTTAGACGGGTGGCTTCTGCACATAGCTTTGCCTGCTCTATTTTCTGCAATTTCGCCTTCTGCCTCCTGTTGAACACCTCCAGTCTAGCTTTCCTTCTCCTCTTCTCTGGAGACGGAAGATAGCTAAAAAGCGATGGCACAAAGTCCGGACTTAAAGGGTTGTCACTCTTTCTCCCTACAAAATAAAAAGGAATGTCAACACGGGTTTGTTTACCACTAGCTTACTACAAGCTAATTTGCTAACTGGGTAGGCTGCGCCAGAACCATATCTTGAAAAAGGGACGTCACTATGTCCGCTAGTTATAATAACTGGATGGTATGATTCAAGTACTTAGGAAAAATTAAACTGACCAGAAACTTTTTGTAACATTGTACTGTATTCGTCACCCACCTGATATGAAGTGTTCGCTGCACAACCGAAATCCAACGGCCGGCGGGTCCCACCTTTCACTGTTGTTCTGTTGGCTCCTGGCTCTTTTAATAGCACTTAACCACATTTCCCTCCTCGCTGCATCTTTTGGGATGCGATAAAATGAACATCCCTTCTTCTTCCCTCGTCTGTTTCGGCAACCTGGTGCACAACAGTTGTCAACCATCCTGTCAAGTGTCACTGTGTCACCGTGACAGCCAGTCAGTGCCTGCCAGATAACTGTCGCGATATGAGGACAGGCACAGGAACTCAATTTGGAGATTATATCGTCGGAGGAAGAAGTTTTGATTGACGTCGGGGCCGCGCATTCACGAAGGGCGCGCGGCACACGCACCGAGGAAAATGGAGGAGTTGGCAGAGCGAGTGGCGCAGCAGCTGTGGGACCTGCAACTCGACAAACTCAAAGAGGTGTGTGTGCGTGCAAAAATACCAGGTGAAATGGCCGCGACCAGGCGAGCAGTAATAAAAAATAATTATGAATTCTATTGATGAAGCAATGGAACGTGAAGTAGAGGGAGTGGCTGTGCAATACTTGAACACACTATTAAAGTATGCAAAACAGTCAAGAGAAACGGCTATAAATACGGAGGAAGAGGGAAACCTGCAACAGCAATAATCAGAGCTCAAACTAAACAACCAAACACTTCAGGATGAAATGAGGAGGTTAAGTGACAGGGTAAGCAACCCCCCCTCTTTTAATCTATCCGCTCCAATATGTGCCCCTAGCTTACCTGTAAATAGGCTACAAGAAGTGACAATGAGGAGAGAGTTTAAAATCAGCGGCCAGATTGGAGAAAAAGGGCAAAAAGATAAGCTCTCCTACACAAACCTGATGCATCAGATGGAAAGGGGGTTACATAAGGGGCACAGTGAGGATGAAATAGTGGACGCTGTGATTAAAGCGGTCAGCCCAGGTTTGACACTAAGGGATATGCTTGAAGTGAAGAGTGATCTAAATTTAGCCCGGCTGAAGACTATATTAAAGGGCCATTTCAAGGAAGATAGCTCAATCGATGTGTTTAACAAGCTAGTGAATATCACACAAGACAGCCGTGAATCCCCCCAAAACTTCCTATTTAGGGCCATGGAACTAAAAGAAAGGCTCATAAATAACACAAGGGAAGGAGGATCAGAGGATAAGTACAGTCCTGATCTTATTCAGAAAAAGTTCTTGAGGTCCATCAATACCGGGCTCATCAGCGATCACATCAAGTTCCAGCTAAAGCCGTACTTAGATGACGTAGCAGTGGCAGATGAAACCCTTATAGACCAGATTAATGAGGCAGCCAGTGTAGAGACAGAGCGCCTGTCAAAGCTTCGCAAAAGTGCAGCTAGCAAGGTTGCAAAGATCCATGAGCTGCAGGCAGAGGCACAGCATCTGAGATGATGGTGGCCTCACAAGAGACTCTACCTGAAGGCGCTTAAGTCAAGAATCGCAAAGCACAAGCACCTTATAGTCCAAAAGACACTGAACTATATGAGACTGTGCAACTACTCAGAGTAGAGATGGCTGAACTCAAGAAAAGTTTAAACGCCCGGCAACCATTCCCCCCCCCGTCAAAGACGCTTTGCAAGGAGAGGCTGTACAGTGTGTCAGAATAGTGGACTGGGTGATCAATGTGAACATTGCTTTAAGTGTGGGCTGTCAGGACATTTGTCACGGGGATGCAGGGGGTCAAGAAAGCCACCTAACACACATGACCTAGTAAATGTTAACGCCCACCAGGTTGTGTCACCACCCTCACAGCTGCCAAATCCTGACCAGACAAACTGTAAAGTACAAGAGCTCCTCTGAGAAAGAATCAGGCAGCTCTTTTAGGAAAAAAATGTCTTGTCGACTGCTGCTTTGAGGGAGTAGCCACAAAAGCATTATGGGACACGGGTTCACAGGTAACTCTCATCAATGAAAATTGGAGGAACAGCTACTTGCCGCACACTTTACGAAGCCTGGATGAACTCTTGGATGAAGGCGAGGCCCTGGTGGGAAAGGCGGTCAACCAAACAATCATCCCTTTTGCTGGGTGGGTAGAGTTAAAATTCAAGCTAAATGCTTCAATCCGAGTCTCCCAAGCAGAGCTGTTGGTCCCTGTGCTCGTCTCAATGAGCCTTGTGTTGCAGAGCCACCAATAATTGGCTACAACGTCATTTTACAGTTAGTAAAGAATGGAATGGAGCAGCAACCAGATGTCACCTCAGCAGCCGTAGAACAGGCTTTTTCCCTGGACTGTAAGAAAACCGACGTGTTCATCCAGCTAGTTAGAAGTAGCGAACAGGACGTGAGAGAGGGAGTACTGAGAACCTGGCACCAAAAAGTTGTTATCCCACCGGGCCACACCCAGATATTGAGGTGTAATGCACGGACATATCCCCTCACTGCCAGACAGGAAGTTTTCTTTGAACCTATAGACAGCTCCAGGTGGCCAGAAGGTCTAAGTTTATCAGAGACAGTGGTATCCCTGCAGAGAGGAGGTTGGTCCAGAGTCGAGGTCCCTGTCTCTAATGAAAGCCGCCAGGAAATCACTCTCACTCCACGTATAGTATTGGGTCAGTTACAGCAGGTTAAGGCTAGCTATCCGGTAGATGCAAGGCCACTTAAGACTGAACCAACAAAGATTGAACACATGAGTGAAGATTCAGACAAAAAGAAACTGCAGAAAGAGAGTGTGATAAAAGAACCTGAAATAGACACAGAAAAAGAAAGACAGAACACAGAGGAGGAACTATGGGACCCCCCAGTGTCCGTTGAGCATTTAGCACCAGAGCAGCAGGTACAGGTGCGGGAGGTGCTGAGGGCTGAGTGCAATGCATTCACTAGAGGGGACTACGACGTAGGCTGCATTCCCTCACTGAGACTCCAAATCAGGCTCAAAGACCCTACCCCTGTGACACGCACATACACCTCAGTCCCCAAGCCACTCCACAAGGAGGTGAAGGAATATCTGGAGGACCTCTTAAATAGAGGCTGGATTCAAAAATCTCGTTCCCCTTACTCCTCGCCCCTTGTATGTGTCCGTAAAAAGGACGGGACTCTTCTTCTTTCGTGTAACATCAGAGGTCCAACTCAGCGTCTTGTAGCCATGCCCTTGTCTCTGGTCCCACGTCAAAGAGGCCGGCTTCCGAGGGTGGTCTGTGTAGGGGGCAGGTGGTCATAATATGCTGGACAGTCTGTTCAGGGGCACCACACTCGCATGCAGCGCTGTCTGCCAGGCCCCACTTCTTCATTGATGATTTGAACCGACCGACCCCAGTACGTAGACGGTTCAGCAGAGTCCATTGCCGTGGAAGATCGTCTCCTGTGGCTCCATCTCCTGGATCCAAGATGTAGTGGTGGATTTGGGTTGGCCCAGCCCTCTCCCACTCCTGTTTCCAAGCTGCTGCCAGCCATCCATCTTTGGACAGGTCCTCAGTGGTGGAACGGAGCAACTCTTGTGCCGCCTTGTTGTAAGGGTGGCGGGACTTGAGTCTGCTCAGAGGAGCTGCTGTCTCTGTGGTGTTATGGAGGATGTGCCAATCATGCTTCCGTGCTTTCCTTGCCAGGGCGAGAGTGGCAGCCTCTCGTCGTAGGCCAGCCGGTGCGATTCCTGCAAGGACTGGCAGCAGGACGATTGGGGTAGGCTTCAGGCATCCAGTGATGATCCGGAGGGCGTTGTTGATAGCCACATCCACCTTTTTTGTGTGTGGACTTCTGCTCCATACTGGGGCACAGTACTCCGCTGCTGAAAAGACCAGGGCTTGGGTGGATACCCAAGGACGGGACGATGCGTCTGTGTGGATTATCGCGGGCTAAACCAAAAGTCAATACCAGACAGACATCCCATACCTCGCGTGCAGGATCTTCTCAACAGTTTAAGTGGCAGTGCATGGTTCTCTGTACTAGACCAGGGAAAGGCCTACCATCAGGGGTTCCTCGAAGAGACCACCAGACCACTTACCGCCTTTATTACACCATGGGGTCTCTATGAGTGGGTTAGGATCCCCTTTGGTCTGTCTTCAGCTCCTGCAGAGTTCCAACGCAGTATGAGGAATGCCTGTCAGGTTTGAGAGATGAGACACGTCAGCCATACCTAGATGACAATTTGGTTCATAGTAAAACGTTCGAGAACCACCTGCATGCCCTGACAGAAGTTTTACGCCGCTACCAAAAACACGGTGTAAAACTAACACCAAAGAAATGTGAGGTGTTCCGCAGTCAAGTAAAATTATTGGGGGAAATTGTGAATGAGGACGGATACACAATGGATTCTGCAAAGTTAGCACCAGTACAAGCCCTGAAGGAACGCAGACCTGTAAATGTGGGGGAATTAAGAAAACTATTTGGGTTCATCTCTTATTACCGCCCTTACATCCCAAATTTCTCACGAATAGCCAAGCTCTATATAGTCTGCTGTCAGCTGAAAATGCACAAAAAGTCAGTAACGAAATGAAGAGAAAATGCAGAAAACAACCAAATAAGACCAATCAGCCTCCATCAGGCCATGCCATTATATGGAGTGAACATCATCAGGGCGTAGTATGCCAGCTCATTGACCATTTACTGCACCCACCAATACTTGGCTACCCTGACTTTGAGAAGTAATTTGTGCTTCATTGCGACGCTTCACAGGAGGGACTTGGTGCAGTGTTGTACCAGAGACAACACAGCAAGGTTGTGGTTATAGGCTATGGCTCCCGAACATTAACCCCTGCAGAAAAGAACTATCATCTGCACTCTGGCAAGTTGGAGTTTTTAGCTATGAAGTGGGCAATTTGTGAACGGTTTAGGGAATATCTTTATTATGCTCCATCCTTTGGCGTTTATACTGACAATAATCCCGTAACCTATGTTTTGTCTTCAGCTAAGCTCAACGCCACAATGCACAGGTGGGTGGCAGAGCTCGCAGATTTTGAGTTTGCCATAAAATACCGGCCGGGGAGGGCGAATGGAGACGCAGGCGGGTTGTCACGAATGCCACTTGAAATGGAACAGTTTATGCAGGCCTGCTCAAAAGAAGTGGAGCCAGACGTCCTAGCCACTTTAACCCAAGCCATACACTCTGAGTTTCAGAAACGCGAGCCCTGGATGTGTCCCCTCACTATTGCCACCGCCTGCGCAGAAGCGGAGAGTGAACAGGAAACTTCAGCAATAGCCACCATACCAGAGCATGACCCGAGGAGAGCACAGGAGGAGGATCCAGTCCTCGGGAAGGTGATTGAGTTTATCATCACAAAGCGATGGCCCCGGACTAAAAGTAGAGACCGTCGTGATGATTTCACCGTGCTTCTGAAGGAAAGAAAACGTGTGGACAACAGCGGGATAATGCACCGAAAGACAGCAACCGGAGCTCAGTTGTTGCTGCCCAAGAAATTCCAGACACTCGTCTTTAAGAAACTACATGAGGAAATGGGACACCTGGGAGTGGAGCGGACGCTCACTCTGATCCGTGAGAGGTTTTACTGGCCTCATACGCAAAGGGATGTCGACCACTATGTGACACAGGTGTGTAGTTGCTTAAAACGCAAACGCCTAAATCGGCCCACAAGATCACCCCTCGTCAACATAGTAACAACACATCCATTTGAAATGGTGTCCATAAACTTCTTACATCTTGAAAGTTGCAAGGGGGGCTACGAGTATATACTAGTAGAAATGGAACACTTCACCAGATTCGCTCAGGCGTACGCATGCACCAACAAATCTGCCAAGACTGCAGCTGAAAAAGTGTTTGGAGATTTTGTGCTGAAATTTGGCTTTCCCGCCAAGCTCCTTCACGATCAAGGCAGAGAATTTGAGAACAAGCTTTTCTACAAACTCAAAGAATATTGCGGCATTCAAGGCTCACACACAACACCATATCACCCAGCTGGAAATGGTCAGGTGGAGAGATTTAACCGAACCCTTATTTCCATGTTGAGATCTCTGCCAGAACAAGGTAAGAGTGACTGGAAGAGTTCTTTGAACAAAGTGGTGCATCCGTACAATTGTACTCGGTATGAATTAACCGGCTTCTCCCCCTATTACCTTCTCTTTGGTAGGAGTCCACAGCTTCCGGTAGACATTATGTTTGGCCTGAAGCCTAATGAGGAGGAGAGTCGTTCTCACAGCGAGTATGCGGAAAGATGGAGGAAGCGCATGGCTGAGGCATACCAACTAGCCTCAAAGGAGGACCAGAAAGGACAGTCCAGAGCAAAAAATGTTATGACAAAAAGACGTACGGAGGTGAGCTACAACAGGGCTGCAGGGTGTTGGTTCGCAACTTGTCAGAGAGAGGAGGCCCTGGTAAACTCTGGTCGTACTGGGAAGAAAAAGTGCATGTAGTCATTGCCAAGAAACAAGACAGTCCAGTGTATGCGATATGGCCTGAGAGAGGCCCAGGGAAGACTCGAGTCCTCCACAGAAACTTACTATTGCCTTGTGACTTTTTGCCGGTGGAGGAGGAAGTCACATCAAGAGATACAATGCCCCAAAAGGAAAATAAAAGAAACAAACAGACAAATCAGAGGGAGAGGGGCAGAAGAGTTTTATCTATAACCAGCCCCTAGACACCAAGAGCACTGAGACACGGAAGAGCATCCTGGACAGGATGATGATTTACCAGAGTAAGAGCAGGAGGCAGATGGCAGCTCTTCTGCAGATAGAGATCTTCTCTTGCGAACTCTCCAGGTGGCGGTTAAATGATAGACGATTTCATTGTCAGAATCAGGCATGCAAACTGGCTCGGGGTGAAAAAGGTGAGAATGATGCGTGAGCTGAGAAAAACACAGACCCACTATAGGGTTCCAGGTTTATACTCCGGGAAGTTTTCTTTTACATTTTTTAATGTGTTAGGGTTAGTCACAAGCTAAAAAATTACAGGACTGCGCACAATTACGAACAAAGCATTAATTTATTATGTGCAAGGGCAGCCCCAATAGGTACATAATTTATCACAAAATTAAGAAAGAATATTGAGAAGAATAAAAAGAGGTGGGAGGACAGGGCAATAGGAGTATGCCATTATTTATTTTTCTTCTTGGCCTGGACCAGTGTCTCAAGGGCCCGCTTTCGAGCGACTTCTCTCGGCTATATCGACTAGTATGTATCAACACAACTGGTGACCCGCTGAAAAATTGTCTTTTGGCGCGTTTCCACCGGAGGGTGCGTTCGGTTCGGTTCGCAAAGTTGCGGCACGCTTCGCGTTTCCACCGCCAAAAGTGGGCGTGACATGGGGATAAAAACAAACCGCGAGGTATTATTCTGGACAATGGACGTGTCGCGTAAAACGTTAGCTTGGGCGAACAAGGAGGTGGAGCATGGACCTATTAAAGAAGACAATACTTTATTAAAGCATGCAATTGTGATGTAGAACAAAATAAAAAGAAAACCAAGGTGCTTGCATGATATTGAAGCCTACAGCGGGGGAGACGAAGCTCTGTTCGTTTGTATATTTTATTTACGTGAACATATTTTTGTTATGTTTGTTTTGGGAATCAGTTCTCGTCGTTCACCTTCGGGATGTTTACGTGGCTGCCGCGGCGATCGACATCCGGCCTACCATGAGGGTACTGTCGGCGGTGGAAACGCTCGGTGGAAACGAGGCATTTAAAGGCTCCGCTGGGCTCACGCTTGGCCGTTTCAGATGGTAGGCGACTTTCCGCTCGCGCTGTCGGATGTCCGCGCGGCTTCACGAGCGAGCGCATGCGTTCGACGAGCACGGAAGCGACAGTTCCACGGGAGTGCGCCCACTTGTCGTGCCGCCTGACAGAATGCTGCGCCTTCTCTCTGTCCGCTCGCTATTAGCAGGCGCTACAAGGACTCCATGGCTGGCCATCAGACCCCCCCCCCCCCCAAAAATGTTTTCTCAACGGATCTCCACGAATCACACAAGTGGTCAATTTTGTCTTCAAAACGGCGAATTTCGCCGAAAGGTGACTAGTTTGCATGCCTGCAGAATATGATTTGGCGTCAAAGGTTCTGGTCCTGATGGATCATTGAGATGCTCTGTGGTCAACGGTCGACTATTCACTATAGGCATTACTTCATATAGGATGGTTCTCAGTGAAGAACTTTCTTTTTGCAGACTGGTATAGGATGGATGTAAGGACACTTCGGATCATTCGTATCTGCCTCTCCCAGACACCACCCATGTGACAGGAAGCAGGTGGGTTCATGACAAAGCTACATCCCAGGGGTCTCATTTATAACCGTTGCGTACGCACAAAACGGGGCTGAAATTGGCGTACGTGACTTTTCACGCCAAGGTTGTGATCTATAAAAAACCAACTTGACGGGAAAATGTGCGCAGCCCTAAGCAAACTCTGACCCATGCGTACGCATGGTTTGGAGGAAAAGGAGAATTGGCGACACAGACGGTGTGGTGGTGAACTGAAGTCAGACCGAAGAATTGCAGAGTGAGAAGAACGATTATGTTTTATCATCGCCCTTCATCAATTTAATTTCAACCCGTATCATGCGTTAAATCCTAATCAGAATAATTTAAGTCCACTGCGTTATTTCTCAGTTATAACTCCAGAAATATCTCCTTAGAATAGAAATAAAAAGAAATTCTCTATATTTAATCCCGTCACTCCATACTGTCCACTGACGGCGCGACTGCATGGAATAAAGCATCTGTCCAACATGTGTCAATAACATAATATTTTTATGTGACACTGTAAACACATGATCGAATGTCAATTAAATCCCAAGTGTGAAAAACCAAGCCACACTCATCACAATCGTTGTCCGTTACTCTTGATGCTTTTCATGACAAATCAGGCATTAAAAAGGGGTTATGTTCAAGAACATTTTACGTGGGTAATTACAAACTGATTAACCAAGGCGTTCTCGTCAGTCTTATTACCGTAACCCTATAAATACAGAGGTGAGCGCCGTGGTAATGCTGCACCATATGGCACTTCTGGCGGACCATGCAAATGGCAGGATTCGGAGGGAGAGGGTATTTAGGGAACATAACGATTTATTGGTAGGCTAGATAAAAATATGTAACTATGTCAGACCACTTCTTTTTTTAATTCTTGGACAGTGCGCTCCGTGCTACTGACAGAGTTCACTGCTGCAGCAACATGTTGCCACTCACTCTGCTTTTTGTTGTTGGCGATCCCAATCCCGTGACCGCCGAACAAAACTACCTTTCGGGCCTCCATTTCACCCACAAGTGTCTCCACTTCAACCTCCGTGAAATTTCGCTTTTTTGATTTTCTCAGTACTTCTGCCATTGTTTCCAACAAGACATAATACCGGCATCTGAGTCTGTTTTATATGCAGATCGCATTCATGAGGTCATTTGCATTGACCATTTATGGTTAAAAAGGGGCGTGTAGAGGGCGGAACGTGAAGCTGATTCAGCTGCGCACAATTGTAGTCAGTATGTGATTTATAAAGCAAAGATTGCGTACAGGTGTGCGTACGCAGTGTTTTATAAATCTGAATATTTTTTGGCGCACGCAAAACTTGGCTTCTAGGCGTACGCACATTTTTAGTAACGATCCTACGCACAGTTTTATAAATGAGACCCCAGTTCTGTCACACGTTCTTGCTCGATTTCTTTCATAAGTTCCTTGAATTCATTCCGTGCACCCACGAAATTCGTGCCTTGATCACTTTGAATCTGACTAACATTGCCTCTAAAAGCAATAAAGGAACGCAGCGTGATGAGGAAGGCATCAGAGGTAAGGTCATCCAACATCTCGATGTGGATAGTTCTTGAGCACATGCAGGTAAATAGAAGCCCATATCTCTTGAGCTCTTTCCTTCCATCTTTCACATAAAATGGTCAGAAACAGCCCATACCACTGTATGTAAATTGAGGGGTGGCTTCTATCTTCCCTAATGGTAGGTCGGCCATTTTTTGTTCTTGAGTACCGAAAAGGAAAAGAAAAAAAACAAACAGACAAATCAGAGGGACGATGTGACAAACAGCAGTTCAGAGGATGAAGGCGAATGGAGAGCCATCGTCAGAGCATCACCAGCACGCCCCGCCTCAGCCAGGAGCCGGCTGAGTGCGGGTGCAGAAGAGTTTTATCTACAACCAGCCCCTAGACACCAAGAGCACCGAGACACGGAAGAGCATCCTGGACAGGTTGATGATTTACAAGAGGAAGAGCAGGAGGCAGATGGCAGCGGAATGGTGGACGAGACGGGAGCAGCTGCAGTATCATCGGATGAAGCAGACGACCACACGCCAGCATCTAATGGGTAGGTCAGCGCAATGATGGTGGCCGATGAAGCAGATGACGGCGCCATGGCAGCAGCGACGGCGGTCGTTCATCCAGCAGCATCATCTGATGATGCAGGTGGAGATGAGGAGTCGCAGCTCTCCAGAAAATATCCTTTCAGATGCAGAAAGCCATCTAAACTGTTAACTTACACCACCTTAGGCCAGCCTTCCATTAGACATAGAAAAAAAATAACAATGCAGTTGTAACCAATTTTAGGAGTGTAAAAGTGAATTACAGTATAATATAAGTTGGACTAACAATAAGACCAGGACCAGAATCAGAAGAGACCAAATTCGAGAGGAGCCACTGTACTGAGCAACAACAATGAGGCAGACACAAGAGTAACAATTGAGTAGCCACTCTTATATTTTACAGTGAACAAAGTAATTTGTCTGGTTCGTACAAAATGCAAAATATTATACCAAACAGTAAGAAAAATAAAAAAAAGTAGTGTGCACACTTAAAACAAAAATGTCTGTTGGGGCCCTTAAAATAAAAGGAGTTGTTGAAAGTTCACCTGATTCCAAGGTTCCTTGTAGTGTAATGTGAGTGTATTATTTGCGTGAATGAGTGTATACGTGAATATCTCCTCGGTGCTAATCTTCAATCAGGGTAGTTGGCTCGCCATCTTTCACAGCAGGAAGTTGTCCTGAACCTCAGACTCTCAGTCCTCTAAAAAAAACCTGACCTGTAGACAGGGTCACACAATACATTCAACACTATCCATTCTCAGATGCATCATTAGGGATATCAGATGTCAAAAGATGCACACAATTACATCTTATTCTGACAAATCTTCCTCTCTATTCAATTCTCAAATCTCTATCTTTGTTGTACAACGTTCAATCTTTAGTGTATCATTCATGAGAACTAAATATTAAAGTGCTCACACATTTACCTGTTCATGTGAACAGTTTAAATGATACTTATGGCAAGTAACCATTAACATACAAAACCATTAATTATAAACATCTGAACCATGTGCAAATAACATAACAGTACACATTTTGAGGTAGACTCAGAGGTATTAAAGAATTGTGCTTAGTTCACTCTTACACTATAGGCCTATTCATGTCCGAGATCTGCACCAAAAACTACCCTCTAATTGCTTTAAACTCAGTTGGAATAACATAAATGTCTTCAATAAATTGCACAATACAAAATAAACTATTGTTTTATATTCATCACATTCACAACATATCAAATTACTTTTTTTCCCAAATATCACCACTGCTTTCTTTCAGCACACGGAAAACAACAGGAAAATAGCACCAGAGCAGCTAAAGAGCAAATTTCTCACCGTTGCTCTGTGTATCAAGATGGAGCATGCCGATGCCGAACCTCGTAGCAGCTCTCCGGCGGACAGGCAAGCAGTTAGCCTGCTAAGCACAGAGCTAGCATTAGCATGGACACCGACGGTAAGCGTCAAGCTATCTTTTCATCGGATAATTAACACGTCTTACCGACGTAACTCTCCTTCGTTCAGCCACTTGGCTCCGGACCTCTACTGGGTAAGTGCTCCGACTCTTTTTCCTTTTTCACAGGTTTTACTCTGGGTTCTTTCTCTAGTTTTCCTCTTCTCCTTAACACACAGCTGCCCTCGCTTCCCGGGCCGATATCCGAAAAGACCGGAAGAGCAACGCGACTGCACTTCCTCTCCGAGCCGACAGGCTGAGCGTGGCCTGCGTAGCTTCTGATTGGCTGCTGAGAACTAGGCACCCCCACGTGGGACCATGCGAGTTGAGCGGTGCATTCAAAACAAATAAGATAATCAAAGCAAACAGTCTCTCTTCTTTTACGGTACTAAATTAACAGTGTTTCTTACACCTGGTTACACCGTGCGTTGTTAAAGAGGGATACATGTTACTTTAGTTCAAAGGTGAAAAGGTCAAACTGTTTTACACACACAAATAGAAGCGGCTGCTAGTATTTTTTATTCATATTTTTTATTTATTTTGCAAACAGTACCAGATTCCAGACTGCTAACACATATTATGGTATTACTATGGGTATGTGAGGCATACAATATAACCACATGTGAGTCTGTTGGGTGGGTTATGGGATAGGAACAAGATCATCATCTTTCAGTAAAGGTACCAATCCTGCAAAGCAGAGTTATACCTCAGAGATCACTTGGCCAGTGATGTCTACCTGTATGACGTGGCAAGAAAACGGGAGATACCGGCCATGTTAAAGACTGTTCATGGACAGCAAGTACCTTTGAATTGTGACTCCCGTTCCTGTTTCCATGGCTCCTGAGTTGAAGACCAATTTTCGGGGACTGTGTAATGTCGAGTCATTTATTTTGTAGGGGAGTGTTGGACCCTGGTTAAGTGGGAACCCTTCCTTTTACAGTCCCCTAATTACTAGGTATTTACCCGGTACATACATGGTAAATCATAGTGTATTACTGGGTAATTACCACTGGTAATAAGAAGGTAAATACAGAGGTAGTTACCCAGTAAATACATGGTAAATCATAGTGTATTACTGGGTAATTACCACTGGTAATAGGAAGGTAAATACAGAGGAATTATTCGGTAAATTATAGTGTATTACTGTGTAATTACGACTGGTAATAAGAAGGTAAATACAGAGGAATTATAGCTGATGTACTAAGTAAAACCTCCACTATTACCCATCAACTCAACTAAGTACCGTGTAGTTGTAACTGTTTTAGGTTGGTAATAAATCTGATATTGTGTACTTCCTAGGAAATTAGGCAACCAATTCTTAGAAACACCTTTTAATTCAAGTTACAATTGTAGTTATCAAAGGTTTATGTTGGCAACAGCCCAAGGTTAATGATGTACTATCTAGAAATTAGCATAGTACTTTCCAATAAATTACTTTTTCTTAGTTATTTTCATAGCTACACCCATTTAGAAAGGGTTTATTCGATTTACCACTATGGAATTACTTACCTTGTAACAACCTCCGCAGGAACAGTTTTCCTCTAGTGTCATGGTACATCCTCTTAAATACTTGGTACGAAGCCGTTTGTTTCCATGGTATTACCAGGTTCTTACCCTATAATTTATAATAGATACATTCCATTGTCCATGCCGTCAACACAAACTTGTACCATGTACGTTCTGTGACGTTACCAAGTAAAACACGACAATTTACCCAGTAATTAAGCTGAAACTGTACTGTAAAAGGAAGCCTCGTTTGTTTCCATGGTATTGACAGGTTCTTACCTTATAATATGCAATACATTATTCCCTTTTCCATGCAGTCAACACAAACTTGTACCATGTACGTTCTGCGACGTTACCAAGTAAAACACGACAATTTACCCAGTAAGTAAGCTGAAACTGTACTGTAAAAGGAAACCTTGTTTGTTTCCATGGTATAACCAGGTTCTTACCACATAATTTGTAATACATTATTCCCTTTTCCATGCAGTCAACACAAACTTGTACCATGTACGTTCTGCGACGTTACCAAGTAAAACACAACCAATTTACCCAGTAAGTAAGCTGAAACTGAACTGTAAAAGGAAGTCTTGTTTGTGTCCATGGTATTACCAGGTTCTTACCATATAATTTGTAATACATTATTCCCTTTTCCATGCAGTCAACACAAACTTGTACCATGTACGTTCTGCGACGTTACCAAGTAAAACAAGACAATTTACCCACTAAGTAAGCTGAAACTGTAGTGTAAAAGGAAGCCTTGTATGTTTCCATGGTATTACCAGGTTCCTACCATATAATTTGTAATACATTATTTCCTTTTCCATGCAGTCAACACAAACTTGTACCATGTACGTTCTGCGACGTTACTAAGTAACGGAGCCTTTGCTTTCAAGGAAGCCAGGAGATGTCCACCGACACTGACGAGTCCACCTCCTCATCTTTGATCTTGACGAGATCACCAACATCCAGTTCCAGCTCCCAAGAGTTTGAACAGTTGCATTGTAAGTACACAAATTTAAACAGTGGATTGTGTTTCAGTATTAATGCCACTTCTAATAATGTATTTAACAAGGGACAATTCCATATTTTTAGGAATATTC
This sequence comes from Gadus morhua, assembly GCF_902167405.1. Lineage (NCBI taxonomy): Eukaryota > Metazoa > Chordata > Actinopteri > Gadiformes > Gadidae > Gadus > Gadus morhua. Next base: position 681,174 of record NC_044058.1, read on the forward strand.
TACAATGTCATCATGCTGTTTTGAACCCTTTTTGTTCTGGATTACTCATATGTTATTGTCCTATTTTAATCACTATGGGTGTTTGTTTGTTAATACCCCATTTAAACTGTAATGTCTAGAAATGGTAATAGTGGTCTACATTTAAATGTTAATTGGTGAGGTTTATGTTTTCTAGCATCAGAAATTACTGAGAGCCTACAGAACCAGGCAAGACATTATAAAAGTTTACAGGCGATGTACAAAACCAAGGCCAGACCCAACAAGAAGGTTGTTTCTCAGCTCCTGGGGCCGTATTCACAAAGGATTTTAGGGCTAAAAGTAGGTCCTAACTGGCGAATTTAGGAGTAACTCCTAAAAATAATGGGCGTGTCACTCTTAAATTTAGGACTCCTAACTTTTTTCACTAAGAGCAATTCACAAAGTATTTTAGGCCTAAAAGTAGCACCTAAGTCTAGGAGAGCTTAAAAGTCCTCAAGAGGACTCCTAACTCAGTAAGACCTATTCACAAAGAATCGTAAATGCCTGCGAGACGAAATGTTAGGGTATTAAACTTGTTGTGGAGTTAATTGCGATGCAATAACATCCCCGACTAACAGGAATAATCCGATTAGTCCCGAAATAAAATGTTTGGCCACACTACGTTATAAAAAATAATTGCGCCATCAAAAGACGAGGACATGTTCTTCAATAGGAAGAAAGTGCATTCCATCAACACGCAGGTTGTTTTTGATGCAAATTTTAACATAGCCTACTGGATGTTGTTGCAAAGTGGCCTGGATCTTCAGCTACCCATGATTCGCGCATTTTAATGGGGAGCGGTCTGAGGCAGCTTTTTGAGATGTACCAGTTGGGTGTCACTTGCTGGGAGACAGTAACTATCCATGCAAGACGTGGCTCTAGCCTACCTCAATCCACAACCGGGAGCACAGTTAAAGTATAACATGTAAGTGATTACGCAGATTACGCTTAGTCTATGCGTAAAACACATCGTATTGGCTCTTTGACGCCTTTTATTTGTTGAATCCATATTATTGTTTACTGATTTCTTCCATATATGCTAGAGCACACAAACATACACGAAATGTTGTGGAGAGAGGAATTGGGCAGATGAAACGTCGGTTCATGTCCTCCACGGCGAAATACGCCTCACCCCAGAGAGGGCAAGCACAGTATGTGCCATTCTACACAACCTCTGCAAGCGGAGGAACATTCCACAGCCAGACGATGATGATGATGATGATGATGATGATGATGATGGCGATCAACATGACAATGAATTTGGCCGTGTGGAACCGAGTGGACTGTCATTTAGGGATCACTTTGAAAACACATTTTAGGTAAACACCTTGGCACAAATCAGTCATCACTTGTGTAGTTCATAACATTTATTTTCTTTTAAATTTTACGTATTTTTATTGTTTGCTTTCTGATGAAGAGAAAGTTCTCTCACGGACACGTCGGACAGCGAAATATTTGATTTAATCTTAAGGCATGATCATGGGAAAAGTACTGGCAGCAAAGTTTACCGAGAACACATTCGACGAGACAATAGATTCACAAGATTCTTATAGGAAACATTTTCATTGTGGGAAGGGAGTGGGAGTGACCTTAGGCCAAGTAAATTTGTAATACAATGGGTGGGTATTGGACATGTCTGCAGGTTTGGCTCTAAACGAGTTTACACAACAAAGAAGTCAGTCGATTGGCCTGGTCACAAAACCAGACTTACTGGCTCAAGTGGGAACTTGAATACAAATTAACTTAACCTCTCTCAGTTTAAGAGAGGAAGGGATTTGTTTTAAGTTACAGGGAGAATGTATACAGTTCCTTCTAATGTAATAATTATATAAACAGGTTAATATAATTTGTATGTGATTGTATATTTATAGTTATGATTGATATTTCCACGACAGTTCCTCCCTTTTTGATCATAAGATCAACACTTATTACAGGTGATATATTATGTCACAGGATTACAAATGAGGGTAAAACAAGTTAAAACACAGAATAATAGGAATAAAATTCAAAGAAATTCGTAAAAATCAATCATTAATAAAGTAATCAATATGTACATTAGTAAAATTGCAAATTCAAAGAAATTAGTAAAAGTAAAAGTAAATGATCAATATGTACATTAGTAAAATTTATGCCTAGCATGTTAGGTCACTCATTTTCCATTTGGTAACTCTTCATTGGACTAAGGGGCCCATTCTTGGTGGTGTTGAAGTGGGTTTGAGCTGCAGCAAGTAGGCTTGCAAACTGGTTGTGTGATGATGTGGTTAGCTGGGAATCCGCTATGGTTGGGAGTCGGTCGTTGTTGCTGGTGGTTGCGTTGCATTGGTCTGCTGGGCTCATCAGGAGTATTATGCAGATTGCGGTAGAGGTGGTCCATTCGAGGCTGTTGGAAAAAATAACCGGCTGAGTACATCACATGTACATTACAAATATAGCTAACTCCTACCCTAGCCTGATGAGCACATCACAGGGCAGACACATTACAATATAGTCAACTCTTGCTCTAACTCAACGAACACAAACATGATAATATATAGTCAGGTCAAGGCCGGAGCCGAAGGCCCCATTTCCCAGGCTGGCAGATGGTGGACACTCAGACAATGCACCAGTCATCCTCAAGAACGGGAGAGCCACATTAATTTATCACACAGGAGACACTTTGAAGCTCTCCCCCGTTACCTGCCCACACCAGGGCCTGAGAAGCCACATTTCGGGGGGGCACTCCCCTGTTTAATTTATCACACAGAAGACATTTTGAGAGCTCTTCCTCGTTAGGAGGAACCAAGAGATACCCCTGCCCACACCAGGGCCTGAGAAGCCACATTTCGGGGGGGGCACTCCCCGGTTTAATTTATCACACAGGAGACATTTCGAAGCTCTCCCCCGTTAGGAAAAACACAAGGGATGCACACCAGGGCCTGGGAGCAAAGGCCAAGCAAAAACACACAGAACCACACACACCTCAAACGCACACACCTCATCGAGAGGAGGATACAGCATAAAACTGTGTCACACAGGGACTCTTCATCTTCTTCTGAAGCAGACCTTCCACGGAGGTGAAGCTCTGGACGAACCATCAGCGCTGATTAGGGACTTAGACATATTCGATTTCTCACGCTTTATGACTCTGTATAACCGTTGCCACTTTACTTAATAAATCCAAGGTCCTCGTGCCGACAGACTTTATTACCTCTCCGTCTCATTTTATCTGGTCCAGTAACTAGACAGACCGTTTTTCCCCTCAATTTGGTGACCCCGACGTGATTTTTTCTGAATTGAACCGCAACTGGGAAACGAGAGACGGAGAGCGGCACAACCTCGGGACCCCGGAGCACCGGACCGATTCCTGCAGTCTCACCTCGGGCCCAACAAAAGGTAGGCAGAACCTGTTGATAAAATCCAAACTCTGCATAGTTATATAGGAACCACATTAGGAGGTGAGACTGTGAGAACGGTTCGCTACGGGATATCTCGTGGGGACGAATAGGACTGCACCCCAGCATTTCCCCATAAAACCCGATTGACCCTGAACGCGTGACACATCGAATATCGGCTCGTTGCATGGTGAAAGAATACCCTCGAGACCATAGGGCCTATAAGAATCGGTCATAGTGATACAAGACTACCGATGGCCAAAGTAATAGATGCCTGGGCCATAGAGTGGAACCCAGAGGGATACCTGGGCCGTGAACGGAACCCAGAGGGAAAAGAGGGCCTATAAGAATCGGTCATAGTGATACAAGACTACCGATGGCCAAAGTAATAAATGCCTGGGCCATAGAGTGGAACCCAGAGGGATGCCTGGGCCGTGAACGGAACCCAGAGGGAAAGAGGGCCTATAAGAATCGGTCATAGTGATACAAGACTACCGATGGCCAAAGTAATAAATGCCTGGGCCATAGAGTGGAACCCAGAGGGATGCCTGGCCCGTGAACGGAACCCAGAGGGAAAGAGAGAAAAAAAAAAAAAAAAAACTAGGCTCGTTGCATGGTGGAAAAATACCCTCGAGACCCTAGGGCCTATAAGAATCGGTCATAGTGATACAAGACTACCGATGGCCGAGTATTGAATGTGTATTAAATAATTCTATGTGGTAAGAAGGTTAGAGTCCTTTATCAGGGTTAAAGTCCCTTTGCAGAGGAAACAGTATGCCTGGGGCATGAGTGACACACAGAGAGACAGTGTGTGTATGCGCGAGTGACAGAGAGAGACAGAGTGACTGGGTGTGTGTGTAAGAGGCCCAGAGAGAGAGAAAGGCTGCGAGCGATTCTGTGTGTGTACGTCAGTGTGTACGTGCGTGTCAGCGAGTATGCGTCAACGTGCGTTTGGGTGTGTACGTTTGCGTGAGAGAAAGCTTGATAGAGGGAAAGAGAGAATCTGTGAGTGTGTATGCGTGGTCCGCTCTATCTTTGCCCGTTAAAACGGGTAAAGGAAAGAATAGATAGATTGATAATAATGAATAATGTCTCTCTGACGCATTGCTTCGGTCTATGGCTTAACCTGCGGAAATAGATAAATTGACAATGATAAATAAACCTTTTTACTGTGTTGCTTCAATTTACTGTTTGACCCGTTAAAACTAGACCTAGATAAATTGACAATGATAAATAACCTTTTTTACTGTGTTGCTTCAATTTACTGTTTGAACCGTTAAAACTAGACCTAGATAAGTTGACAAGGATAAATGATATCTCTTTTACTGTGTTTCTTTGAATTACTGCTGGACCTGTCGCATAGATAAACTACGATACTAAACAACATCTCTTTGCCGCGTTGGTTGACGGTTTAGTCTGTTGAAGCAGATTAATCAATAAGGATAGATAACGATTATTGGCTATGAGGAATATCTGGATGTATTGAATAACGTCTCTAGGCCCTGTTGTTGTTTTTTGCTTTCCCCTCCTTTTTTCTCGTTCTCCTCCTCCTAGAGTGACAAGAGTTACCCCCTAGTCTCTCATCCTCTCTCGTGTGTTAGACAGGCCACACAGAGTTATAGCATCACGGCCGCCATTTTTTGAGTTCTCTCACTCATTCCCAAGCCACACCTCCCCCTCCGCCAAATTTGGGCCACTCCAACCCTACCCTTCCCCAACTACAGCGCCCCCTACTGGTCCACTCCAACTCTACCCTTCCCCAACTACACCGCCCCCTGCTGGACAACTCCAACCTTACCCTTCCCCAACTACAGCGCCCCCTACTGGACAACTCCAACCTTACCCTTCCCCAACTACAGCGCCCCCTACTGGACAACTCCAACTCTACCCTTCCCCAACTACACCGCCCCCTGCTGGACAACTCCAACCTTACCCTTCCCCAACTAGACTGCCCCCGGCTGGACAACTCCAACCCTGCCCTTCCCCAACTACACTGCCCCCTGCTGGGCAACTTCAACCCTGCCCTTCCCCAACTACACCGCCCCCTGCTGGACAACTTCAACCCTGCCCTTCCCCAACTACACCGCCCCCTGCTGGACAACTCCAACCTTACCCTTCCCCAACTACAGCGCCCCCTACTGGACAACTCCAACCCTGCCCTTCCCCAACTACACTGCCCCCTGCTGGACCACTCCAACCCTGCCCTTCCCCAACTACACCGCCCCCTGCTGGACCACTCCAACCCTGCCCTTCCCCAACTACACCGCCCCCTGCTGGACCACTCCAACCCTGCCCTTCCCCAACTACACCGCCCTCTACTGGACCACTCCAACCCTGCCCTTCCCCAACTATACCGCCCCCTGCTGGACAACAACAACCCTGCCCTTCCCCAACTACACCGCCCCCTACTGGACAGCATCAATACCAATCCAACCCCGACTCTCGATCACCCCCTGCTAGAAGAATTATGCCAGTTACTAATAAAGATAAAAAGACAAACCTCCCCGCACCCTGCCTTCAGTGCAAGGGCGTCCACAACCCCGACCACCCCCATACCAGGCTGCTGTAAGAAGAAGCGGCGAACACGCCCACCATGTCGGACGAGCAACGAACCAGAGCGCTGGGCTGGCTGTGCCTCAACGCTGAACCGGGGAAAATATTGAAAGGCCAAGACCGGAAGAAATGGGAGGACCGATGTGATGTCTACATTAAAACCTGGCAGAAAGAGGGCGTGATCCGAATGGGACCCCTCGACCAGACCGGCCGGGCCGCCATACACGCGCACATTGGCAGCCAGTATGAGCAGGCAAAGGTCCGCCGCGACAACGCTGGAACCAAGGCGGGACGAACGGATGCACTCGAAGCCCAAGACCGGATAAAACAAAAGAGAATCTTAGTATTAAATGCATTGGCCTCTTGCCTCCCGCTCCAAACCCTAAAACCAGCCCCCTCCGCCAGGAATCCCTTCCTAGCGGACCTTGTAACCCCTGCCTGACCGAACCTGATAGCCCCAGTCTATCCAACCCCTGCCCAACCGAGCCTGACAGCTCCGCCCTATCCCTCCCTACTGAGGGCCGATGTACAGGCCCGCCCACCTCCGTACAACCACTCCCTCCCCTATGCCCCGACCGACTTCCCGCCCCTGCCCACCCAGGTACCCGCAGATGGAGTAAGTGGCACCGAGATGGGTCCTCCCCAGGTCCCTGCGCCCCCCCATCTCATGTACCCAGTTATCGAAATAACCCACGCCACACCTCAGTCCCCAGTCACGGTGACCTGGCAAAACCCCCCCCCCCCGGAACCGGAACGAGCCAAAGAAGGGGTCCACTTCACAAAGAGAAACCATCCACAAAGCGAGAAAAGCCTGAAGCCGACGACAGCTTCCTCCCCATGCCCGATGATACCAGGAAGAGCCGGGCCATTGGGGCAAGAACCACCCAGCGCCGAGAACTGGACACCCCCCTCCTCAAGCTACAGCCAAGCCCAGGCCCCCGAAACCAGGCTACCACCACCAGAGCGAGCCCAGCCGACAGCAGAAAGGATACGGACGCGGATCGGCGCCCCTGGCGCCAGCGCATTGGACCTGGCCTCCTTCCTGATCAACCTATCGTCTAAAGAAGAAGAAGAAGCAGAAGTGGCAGGAGCAACAGAAGAAATGAGAAGACACTCCGGAATTCCCCAAGGGAGACACGCAAGACACGAGGAAACAGATGATGATGACGTAGACACCTTGGAATGGGACCCACCGGGAATAAAATGGAAACAAGAAGCGATGGAAAGAATGACCCACAGCATCGACACAGAAGTCCAGCTCCTGTCTCGACGGCTGCGGGAAAGGGACGAAGGCAGAGACCAGAGGTGGGGAAGAGGCGCAATCCGCGGGACAATTGGCCCGGGCAGATCACAAGCCCGAAGTACCGAAACCCTGATCACGACCACGGCCACCACCAGCACTCCACAAGAGTCCGGGTCCCAAAGGAGCCAAGCCCCCAGACACCGGATGAACCGCGACCAGAATGAAGGCCCAGAATCAATGTACCCACTAATGGACACCCCTGCAGGACGACCAATGTACGTTCCCTGGACCCACCGCGACCTCAAGGGACTACTGGAAGACCTTCCCTCGATCAAACAGGGGGCGGGCAAGTGGATCAGAAACCTCGAGCGACTGACCACAGCTGACCGGCCCACCATGGGGGACATCCGAGCGGTCCTCATGAGAGGAGAAGGACCCCGAGCAGTCAACGACGTGGAAAACGTGGCCAGAACCACCAGAGAGCCGGACAACGCCCCCTTCGACCCCTACCGCCCCATATGGTGAGAGGCCCTGAGGGGCCTCTACCCCCCCCAGAACTCAGCAGCATGCATGACCGGCCTGAAAAGAAAACCCAGTGAATCAGCGGGCGAATACCTTACAAGAGCCACTGAACGATGGAAAGACGGATTCGGAACCCTTCCAGGAGCCTCCGACGCCACCGAAGCCATGTTCCGGATCGCGGTTGAGACGGGTCTCTGCACCAAGATCCGCGAAGGCCTCAAGACGGTGATTGGACTCGGAAGAATGAACGCCATGGACTGGGAGGAGGCCATTACACACCACGTGAACCTGGAGCAAGACCGGGAAGACGAAGACGTCAAAGAAGAACGCGACCTGAAGAAACGACTCTTGCGCATGGACGTGAAAAAAGCAACCCAGGAACACAACCGGGACAAGAAGGAGCTCAACAAAGACCACGCCTCCGAGATCATGCCCCTCGAAGTGGCCCCGCCCCCGGCCCCGCCACCTACCCCCAACCCCTTGGTCCAGCCAAGCGGACCTCCTCCGACCCAGGTGCAAGCCCCTCCCGCTCAAGCGGGGGGGCCCCAACCTCCGCCGTACCCGAACCCATATCCGTACCCATACCCACCCTCGTACCCAGCAACACAGATGGGGCCCGGGATGTACCAGAACCAGCAGTTCCGACAAAGAGGCGGATCCAGATGGAGAGGAAGGGGCCGGACCCCAAACACCAACCCTACCCGGTCCTACCCCTGCTTCATTTGTGGGCTCATAGGACACTGGGCGAAGGACTGCCCCCAGCCGACACCGCCGGGGATGCAACACGACCAACATGATCATCAACCGCAACCCAGTCCGCCCTACGGTAACCCTGGAAATGGATCGACGCATGCCTCAAACCCCGGAACCCCGATGTACCCTCTCTGGAGGGACCCGGGATACGACAGCCAATACTGACAGGACCCGAGAACCTCGAGAGGGACCCAGGTGGTGAACCTGGGAACGGGAGCCCCAATGGTGGACGGACTCGTAAACCAGACCCCGATTCGGTTCATGGTCGACACCGGAGCCACAGTATCCACCATCGGGGACCTGAACCATGAAATCCCACACCTCTCCACTCGAACCCTGACCACCATGGGGTTCTCGGGAATAGAAAAGACTAACCCCTTCACCACCCCCTTGCCGCTTACCATCCTGGGGCAAACCTTCTACCACTCCCTCCTATATGCCCCCAAGTGCCCAACCAACCTCATGGGTAGAGATATCCTGAGCAAGATCAACTGCCACATCAGCTGTTCCCCCGAAGGAACTTCAATGACGACAGAAGCCGACCAACCCCTCCAGATGATGCTGGTGCATGAACCCCCGCCCCTGAGCCCCCCGTCAGACGTATATTGGATTCGGAACATGACTACCACGGACGGACTCAAGCCCCTAGAAGAAACGTATCGAGAGTGGGCCCCCTGGATCCAGCAACAGGGGGACTTCTACCCACCGCACGACCCCCTCCACACGACCCTCAATGTCCTTCGAGACCCAGACGAAAGCTACGACGAACAATGGAGCCGCATCATGGAGGGAACCGGCCAGAAGTGCCTCTATGAAGCAATGTACATCGGACCTGAGGGGGTGGCGGCCCCCACCCCTCTCACCCCGGATCAACAATACTGGTACCGTCTCAAACCCGAGTCCCGACCACACGTGACCCTGGCAGTAGCCAAGCACCACACGGCCATGAAGCTGGGGCCCATGGTCTGCCGAGCGACTCAAGTACGAGAGTGGGCCCCCACCGACAACCCACACATACACCTAGCCCCTGACAAAGGCTTGATCCGAGTCTCCTTCCCCCAGACAGCCTCCTGGGGGGTGGCAGAACGAGTGGAGCGCGACCGACCGCTCGCCCCCGAGGATGTCGACACCCCCAGCCCCCTGGAAGCCGAAGACCCCGACGTAAAGATCATGCTAGACGACCTCCCTCAGAATCTCTGGGCCACCGGAGCCTACGACATGGGGTTTACCCCCCAGCACAACATCCAAATACCTCTCAAACCCGATCAAACCCCGATCCACCAGCCCCAGTACAAGGTCAGACCCGAGGCAGAAGCAGGGATCACAGCCACCATACAGGGACTCAAAGAGGCAGGAGTGCTCCGACCCTCTCAGTCCCTTTGGAACACCCCGATTCTCCCAGTAAAGAAGGCGGACGGACTCACGTGGAGGATGGCCCATGATCTCCGCCTAGTAAACGACGCCACGGAAGGACCCCCCGAGAGGGTGCCAAAACCGCAGGTGGCGCTCCACGTGGTTAACCCCGACCACCTCTGGTTCTCTGCAATAGACCTGGCCAACGCCTTCTTCTGCATCCCCCTGAACAAAGACTCACAAGACATCTTCTCTTTTACCTGGAGGGGAGAAAAACTCACCTACACCCGAATGCCGCAGGGGTACCGATCGACCTCCACCATATTCAACGACTGTGTGCGGAAGGACCTTAAGGACACTGTACTTCCCGACAGAGTGGTTATGGTCCAATATGTAGACGACATCCTGCTCGCTGCGCCTACCAGACAAGCCTGTGTGGACGCTACCAAGACCCTGCTCGAGACCCTAGGGAAAGCAGGGTACAAGGTCAAGCGGCCCAAACTACAGGCTGTCCGGCCCAGGGTGAAATTCCTGGGGAGGTTGATCAGAGGGGATACCAGAGACATGACCCAGGACACCCGAGAAACCATCCTGAATTACCCAAAACCCGCCACGGTTCAGCAAATGTTGGCCTTCCTGGGCCTGTGCAATTACAGCCGCCAGTACCTCCCGGAATTCACAGAGCGAACGTCCGAACTCCGCCAGATGGTCACCACAGCCGGGGCCCGACACCTACGGGCTCCGCTGGAATGGGACCAAGGAAAAGACACCGCCTTCCGTCAGCTGAAGCAGGCCCTCCACTCAGCCGCCGCCCTCCAAGCCCCCGACTATACGACCCCCTTCCATCTGGACGTCACACAGAGGAACGGAAATGTAGCGGCCACCCTCTGGCAGGCAAAGGCCGGCACCCGAAGGATCCTCCTCTACCACAGCTCGGCCCTACCTACTCCGGGCCTAGGACTCCCTCACTGCGCCAGACATCTCATGGCCATCGCCATCGCCCTACGAAAGACACAGTTCCTCACCATGAACAACCCCACGGTGGTGCACACCACCCACGGAGTTAAGGCTGCGGTGGAGAGCTCACTCTTCACCCTGTCGGCCGCCATCACCCAGATCCGGTTGACCGAGGCCCTGACAGATCCCTCGGTGAGCTACTCGACGAAAGGAGTGAATATGACCGGAGAGTATCCCGCAGACACGGACGGCACCCCCCACAACTGCACGCCTCGCATCCTGTCGGAACTCCGAGCGCGACCAGACCTCCAAGGGTCACCCCTAGAAACACCCAAAACAGTGTGGTACACCGACGGCTGCTGCTACAAGGATGCCCTGGGGACCAACATCGCCTCTTGGGCGGTGGTGGAACAGGGGCCGACAGGGGTCTGCCACACCAGACACTCGGGGATACTCCCGGAGTATCCCTCGGCCCAAAGGGCTGAACTCACGGCCATGGTCGTAGCCCTCGAAGCCGCGAAGGGCCTACGCCTCGACCTTTACACCGACAGCAACTACGTGTACGAGCTCTGCCATCTGAACGCTACCCAAGCAGAAAGGCGGGGTATGCTGACCTCTACAGGGGCGCCCCTGAAGCACAGGGACCTCGTCGTCCGCCTACTCCTCGCCATCCAGCTACCAGAGTCTGTGGCCATCATGCAGCCCCCCTCATGCCCCTGCTGGATTTCCCGGACTAGTTTCCCCTGGACGACCAGATAGCGCCTGCAGATTTTGACTGTGAGTATGGCCTCCCTCGCCCTGCAACCTTTGACTTTGAGTACGAGCTCCCCTACACACTCCCAACCCCCGCCATCGACTGTGTTCCCGCCGAGCCGGGCATCTACCCGTGAGTGCTAGTGGCCTCTCCGGGTGCACGGCCCCGGCGTCCTGTTTCCACCACCGTATGCTGAAACCCCACCACGACACCCCCCTTCCCCCCCCCCCCCCCCCCTGTGACGTGCTAGTAACCTCTCCAGGTGGGCTGCCCCATTCCCGTCCCCGCCAACGGCACCACCCCCCTCCAACCTGATGCACCCACGTCGCCTGGACCAGGGATCTGCGTTCCGGTACCAGGGGCTGCGGCCCGTTCCCTTAAGGCTTGAGGGCGCCCCTGGCTGTATTCTCTTCTGTACGCTTCACTGTTTTTAGCCGCTCCCATATCTATGCCCGCGTCTACGCAACCGACGCCGGGAACGTAAATGTTGTTGTTTATATCGCTGTCCCACTAGATGGAGCTCGGGGATACACACGGGCGAGGTTCCAGGGGCCTTAAAATAATAATAATAATACATTTAATTTAGAGGCGCCTTTCAAGACACCCAAGGTCACCTTACAGAGCATATATTCATCATTCAAAACTATGTAAAACAGACTAGGAATAAAAGGAAAACAGAGGTTAAACATGAAGAATAATAATAATTAATAACACTCAAAGACGCCTAAAGTGAAGGGGGGACCTCACTAACCACCACCAATATGTAGCACCCACTTGGGTGATGCACAGCAGCCAATCGGTGCCAGAACGCTCACTACACACCAGCTTGAGGTGGAGAGTTAGGGATGAGGTGGAGAGTGAGGGAAAAGAACATTTAACACTATCGATCACATTTAAACAATATCGACCACATTTAAACTCTATCACCCACATTTAAACACTATGGACCACACGTAAACCCTATCAACCACATTTAAACACTATCGCCCACATTTAAACACTATGGACCACATTTAAACACTATGGACCACATTTAAACCCTATCGACCACATGTAAACCCTATCGACCATATATAAACACTATCGACCACATTTAAACATGTAAACCCTATCGACCACATTTAAACCCTATCGACCACATTTAAACACTATCGACCACAATTAAACACTATCGACCACATTTAAACATGTAAACCCTATCGACCACATTTAAACACTATCGACCACATTTAAACACCATCGACCACATTTAAACATGTAAACCCTATCAACCACATTTAAACATGTAAACCCCTCTCGACCATATTCAAACACTATCGACCACATTTAAACTAACGACCACATTTAAATTATCGACCATATTTAAACACTATCGACCACATTTAAACACTATCGACCATATTTAAACACTATCGACCACATTCAAACCCTATCGACCACATTTAAACCCTATCGACCACATTTAAACCCTATCAACCATATTTAAATACTATCGACCACATTCAAACACTATGGACCACATTTAAACACTATCGCCCACAATTAAACACTATAGACCATATTTAAACACTATCAACCATATTTAAACACTATCCACCACATTTAAACACTATCGACCACATTCAAACACTATCGACCATATTTAAACACTATCAACCATATTTACACGCTATCGACCAGATTCAAATACTATCGACCACATTTAAACCCTATCGCCCACATTTAAACACCATCGCCCACATTTAAACACTATCGCCCACATTTAAACCCTATCGCCCACATTTAAACACTATCGACCACATTTAAACACTATCGACCATATTTAAACACTATCGACCACATGTAAACACTAGCGACCATATTTAAACACTCACACAATTTGATATATATCACTATATATATATATATAGATATAGATTTGTGCTGATTATATTATTACGATCTATCCTTGTATTTAAATTGCGGATCCCCATAAAGGGTATAAATTGCCATCCCCGTATTGGGTTCCAATAGGTTGACTGACTCTCCGTCCATCCTTCGTATGATCTGCTGTTCCAGCGCCAGACAAACGGCGGTGATACTACCGACGGAAAAAAAACGTTACGTCCCATTGTTTGGAGTGAAAGCAGTTTCTCCCTATCCATATAATATATATATATATAGATCTACACATATAAATAGTTTATAAAATAATTAAAAGTTTACAAAAACACACTTAAATTACTTAAATTACTAAAAACAACGCAACACGCACGGAGCTACTGGATAAGCGTCCTACTCGCGTCGGCGCCATGGCAACCTAGATTGCCCGTTTATCAGATGAGGTCCTGAGCGCAGTTGAATAAAAGGGTCTAATGCTCAGGTGGCGCCTTGCGACCACCTGCCCGTGATGACGCTCAGGACTATTCCATGGTTTTAGTTGTTCCCGTGCCCCGGGCCTACCCTGGATACCCCATGCGTGTGATTGCTTATTGTTACACGACCAGTTAACTCCTCCTCACATCCTTAGTGTGTGGTCATCTAGGGATGGGTTGAGGGGGATTGCCATTCGTTGTGTACCTCATGTCTTTCTGATATTATTATTATTATTTAGGGACACGTTTCATGGTTACATTTTTTTCCATGTGATTGTTATTGTGTAGTGTTTGTGTGATTGTTGCATTTTGTTTATATCGTTATTGTTTACGTTTGGTTTTGTTGTTGCATTTTGTTGTTGTTGTTATGGTTTGGTGTTGGTTTTGTTGTGTATCATCTGCTGCCAGTATTGTTGCTATTGTCTGCTCGCGATGTAAGGCCGGGGTGGATGCCACCCCCTAGGTGGGGTGTGTATGGCATGCCCATGTCTGAAGCATGGGTGGCGTTTCTCCCACGTGGTTCCCCATACACCCGGTCCAGCGAGTTTTTTTTTTTTTTAGTCCCATGTTCATGGTTGTTTGTTTTTATGATCATTTTGCCTTCTTTCTGTTATTTCTAATGGTGTTATGATGGTAGTCCCGCGCTGGAGTCCTATCCCTCGTACCCCTAATGAGTAAAAGTCGTCTTGCGACGACTTGAGGGGGATATGTTGGAAAAAATAACCTGCTGAGTACATCACATGTACATTACAAATATAGCTAACTCCTACCCTAGCCTGATGAGCACATCACAGGGCAGACACATTACAATATAGTCAACTCTTGCTCTAACTCAACGAACACAAACATGATAATATATAGTCAGGTCAAGGCCGGAGCCGAAGGCCCCATTTCCCAGGCTGGCAGATGGTGGACACTCAGACAATGCACCAGTCATCCTCAAGAACGGGAGAGCCACATTAATTTATCACACAGGAGACACTTTGAAGCTCTCCCCCGTTACCTGCCCACACCAGGGCCTGAGAAGCCACATTTCGGGGGGGCACTCCCCGGTTTAATTTATCACACAGAAGACATTTTGAGAGCTCTTCCTCGTTAGGAGGAACCAAGAGATACCCCTGCCCACACCAGGGCCTGAGAAGCCACATTTCGGGGGGGGGCACTCCCCGGTTTAATTTATCACACAGGAGACATTTCGAAGCTCTCCCCCGTTAGGAAAAACACAAGGGATGCACACCAGGGCCTGGGAGCAAAGGCAAAGCAAAAACACACAGAACCACACACACCTGAAACGCACACACCTCATCGAGAGGAGGATACAGCATAAAACTGTGTCACACAGGGACTCTTCATCTTCTTCTGAAGCAGACCTTCCACGGAGGTGAAGCTCTGGACGAACCATCAGCGCTGATTAGGGACTTAGACATATTCGATTTCTCACGCTTTATGACTCTGTATAACCGTTGCCACTTTACTTAATAAATCCAAGGTCCTCGTGCCGACAGACTTTATTACCTCTCCGTCTCATTTTATCTGGTCCAGTAACTAGACAGACCGTTTTTCCCCTCAAGGCGTTGGTGCTTTCCTCTTCTGGAGGTGCTGGGCGGCATCGGCTTGCATGGATCCATTCTGGTTTTCCTTGGAGTATGACTGCAGCCCTCGTGGTCAGTTACACCTGGATTGGTCCTTGCCATCTGGGGAGGAGAACATTTGGGTTAAGTGACTTTAACATGATCATATCACTAGGATAAAAACCATGGGTAGGGCTGTCAGATGGTATTGGAATGGAGAAAAACGCTTAGCACAGATCAATTACTGTGTAATGTGTGGAATCTGAAGGGATTGATGACAGTATTGTATGTGTGTCTGGTACTATGGGTGTGATAGGAACAACGCAATTGTGGACTGCTCTCAAATCTTGTACAAATCTCTATTCATCTGGAGCCGGTTGCACCAACTGGGCGTAAGCCTGGTCGTAACAACGCCTGGTCGTAACTTGGCGTTCTAAGTCCAACCTAACCGTTACGCCGGTTGCACCAACTGGGCTTAGCGTTCTTTTCACTAAGACCAGGCGTAAATCCTACGCCTGGTCAGGGGCAGGCATAGAGTTGAAATTCCAGGCTGTTTCTATAGCAATTACATCCAATCCAATGCAGCTTTACCACCATCCTTGCAACGCTTCGCTAAACTGCATTTCAAAGCACAGCCGCCGATATGATCAGTGTTCACAGATCGACTGCCTGTCGGGAAGATATCGCTGGTCGATTAGTCCTTTCTCAATTTATAATCAGTTGTGAATGTTGTTTTAACTATGTTTATATGTTTTATATAGGCCGACACATTAAACAAATCTCTCCTACAGAACCATTCCCGTCTAAATGCCTGCTCGTCGTAAACCAGACATTACAAATACATATTTTAATTATATTCGTTTGCAGTGTTTTATTGTTAGGCATTAACACAATTGATGAATGACAATGAGTGAACGAATGAATTATTAATTTCGGGGTCCAACAGCATGTCAAGAAAAATAGTAAACAGCTTTTGTCACGAGGTATCCTAGAGACGCGGTGATATGCGCATACCATGGAACATTCACATGGCCGCGCATGGCTAAGACCGGGCGTAGTTAAGACCAGGCGTAAGTCCCGTTGGTGCAACCGGCGTTAGTTCCATTCTAACGCCAGGTCGTAACTAACCCTGCGTTCACACCAAAAGATGCATTTGCTGCCCGAACGCGTTGACGCCTGAGTTTTGCGGCGCGTCAAATCAAGTTTTGCGGCGCGTCAAAGTTTTGCGGCGCGTCAAAAGTTGAAATATTTCAACTCGAGCAGCATTTGACGCGCCGCAAAATACGTGAACGCGCCCTTCGCCCGTGCCCTGCAGCGGGCACGGGCATGCCGCTATGGCAAGCCGAGTGTACCACAATTCGACTTCAATTAAACGCGTTCTGAAACGCCAGCACGCGTGCCCAGAACGCGTTTTGGTTTTCCAGAACGCGTTCCGGCGTTTCAGCGCGCGCGCCCAGAACGCGTTCCGGCGTTTCAGCGCGCGCGCCCAGCGTTTCAGCGCGCGCGCCCAGAACGCGTTCTGGCATTTCAGCGCGCGCGCCAAGAACGCGTTCCGGCATTTCTGCGCGCGCGCTCAGAACGCATATTAGCATATTAACAGCACGCGTGCTGTTAATATGCTAATGCGCTCCTCCCCTCAATTTTCTCAGCCAATAGATTTGAGCCGTTTTCACCTAATCATATGCTAGGGCAAACACACAGACAACATCAGTCGAGACCAGAGCTCTTCTTTCGCGAATCTTTTCTGTTGTGTCGTTCTTAAAGTCGAAAGATGTTAAGATGTTTCAAATTAGGTGGTTAATGTGGAGGTGGTGAACACTACAAGTACATACACTTTGACTATACACTATCTAAGCTACTTGACCGAACATTGTGTATGGTAAGTGCCGTGGCAACTATGATAACATAATTAAAAAATACTTTTATTTATAGCGTATTGCTTATTACATTTATTTATTACAGCATTACATGAGTCAGCTTATTCGTCTTCTGAGTACAATAAAAACAATAAAAGAGTTCAGAAGTTAGAGTTAAAATTCCATTAGAAGTAAATAAGTCCGTCTGAAGTATTAACATGCAGTTGCAGGTTTTAGCCTGTACGTGGTAGTAGCCTATAAGACGAGGTATAATTCACTTCATCAGTTGGAATGAGACAGATAGAAAAAACTATATATATATATATATATATATATATATATATATATATATATGTATCAGTGGCGGCTGGTGATTTTTAAAGTGAGGGAGGAAGGACTGCGCGCTTGGTTGCCATTGGCCTGCTTGCACTGTTGGTGTATGGTGGCATAAGAATGTGAGACTCAAGTTGTTTCAGGGTGTTTTGGTGAACTACAAAATAGCAGGGAGGGAGTTATGTGAACAAAATGTCTACAAAGCCACCAGTGGCATCACTGTAATTTGAGAAGGAAAGGATGCAAAGCATATTAGTCTAATCAGGCCTACTGTTGATTTGTAAAAGTAAATAAAAAAATCTGGGCCTATTATTGGGCCTATTTTTGCCCTCACTGACTGAAGTTATTTAGCTATGTTTATTTTCAGTTACAATTGCTTGTAATGCTACCAGTAAGTCATGCGTACCTAGCAAACCATGTAGCACTCACAACACTGACGTTGCCATTACTTCTGATGACCTTGATTTTGGGAAGTGGTCTACCTCTTTCTGAATGAATGGAATGGTTTTTGTAATAAGACGTTAACAATGTCCTCCGTTTCCAATGTTTCCATTGTGCATTTAGGATCTCGCTATCGCAGATTTCAATTGCTCTGCGTCTCTCAGACTGAGCATCGCGGCAATGCAGAACGGGTTTGTTATCGACAGCGTTGCCAGATTGGGCAGATTTCCCGCCCAATGATAATCTTTCCAGCCTAACATGGTTAAAAGTAGCCCAATTGGGTGGGAAATCGGACCAATCCGGCAACACTGCTCACCATCCAGGGATCCTGCTTATTGGTTCATAGCGCAGACGGATAGATTTTTGCGCGAATCAGACCACTTAAGGTCCCACCCACTCAGAGGAGGATTTTCCTCCTCTCTCCCATTGAAACCCATGTTATCCACCGGCCGCCAGTACTTTCGGGAAAATGAATGGGAGTTAACGGCGGCGGAGGGAGGACGTTCCTCCCTGAAGTAATTGTCAATAGGCGATAGGGGGTGCTAATGTCCCTTTACCCAGGGAAACGAACATTATATATTCAAAGGCAATAAAGTAGTCATATTTCAGGGCATTAATTCATTACAATAGTCGGGGCAATCTACATTTTTTATTCTCAACAATGTTAGGGAGGATCTTCCTCCCTCTCCTCAATGGAGAAGCCTCCACTGATATGTATATATAATATAGGGAGGTGAGGAGATAGATACTACTACAACTGATACTATTGGTAACCAACTGGTAGGTATTGGTACCCAACAGACCAAGCCCTTTAGGAAGACTTCCATCCTGCTCCTGTCACATTACATAAATAGTTGGTGTATAGCCTATATAAATGCAGAAAATATTGCAGCCAAAATTGCCCCCAAAATATTCACAACATTTACCATTTAACCATCCCTTTTCACATTAAACTGGCCTCTACTCTTGATACATTTGTAACTCACCTACAAACTCACTCATAGCCTTTAATTTAGTGAAACGTTTTGGTCCCCTTTTTCCTATTTCTTTTTCACAGTGTCTACACGTCAGGTCATGGTGAGGAATATATTAATCATATATTTATATTAGTTAGTTAGTATGTTATTACTATATTGTTATTAAGTGAACATCAGTCCATGTGTTACAAACAAACAGCAGAAATCAAATGCCGGGAGGAGGGAGAAGCCTGTCTGGGCAGGCTCTATACACTGCGGTCCCGGTCCAACCAGCACCTGCCGAAAATCTCCTGATTAGGAGTGAGAGAAACTGATTCGCGAAAGAAGAGCTCTGGGCCCCGTTTCCCGATAACGATGGATCTTCGCTCGTACGATCATTCTCCCGATGGATCTTGCGATCCATCGATAATTTCTTTGGAGCGTTTCCCGAAACTCCTCTTAACGTGAACGCGCATTCGCTGCACTCACGACGTCGTAGGATTGTAACTGTCTACTGACACGGTGCTTAAATGGGCTCTGTAGGAGGGGGAGACGCAGGAATGTCGCAGGAAAATTGTGTTAAAAAGGGTTAAAATATATCCCCATCAAGGACAACAGCAGAGTAGCCTACGAAAAAAATAGACTGCAATTATATGAATGCTAAAGACATTAAAACACAATTGATTAGGCTTAAACCGACATATATCAGTCCTAATCCTGAATGCACTGTGCGTTTCACGGCATTTTCCCCCCTGAAATAATTCCATATGACAAAAAATTAAAAATAGCTTGTGTGACAACTACATTTATCTTAATGGGCTGATTTCTGAAACATGCTTTGCGCAGCAAAGAGAGCCGACTTAATCTGATTCCGCATAAGGGTTTCCTTGATTGATAATTTGATTGGCTATAAAAGCCCCTCCGGAAATAGGGTAAGGTATGTATTGATGAGGAATACAACGAAGCCCACCGTCTGGCCCGGTGCATCGTTGAGCGCACGATCGGGAGGTGGAAGTTGCGCTTTAGATGCCTTCACAAGTCAGGCGGAGGGCTCCAGTTTTCGCCGGCCAAGTCATGCGCCGTGATATGTCTGACGGCTATGTTGCACAACATTGCAGCTAAGGCTGGGGTGGCATTGCTTGAACCGGAGGACGCTGAGGACGATGACGACGAGGAAGATCGGTGTGAGGACGGCCTCCCTCATAACTACGCGGCTGGTTTTCATGCGCGTCGAAGAGTGATTGAGACTTTTTTTTAACCCCCTCCACTAGGGTTGCCAACCGTCCCGTAAAATACGGAATCGTCCCTTATTTGGCAATTAAATGTTGCGTCCCGTATTGAACCAATACGGGACGCAATTTGTTCCGTATTTCCATAAATGTCCAATACACATGTCTGTCACACACACAAATACTAAATCTAACAATAATGATCAAAACAAAACACAGGGAATACTAGGGTCAGCAAAATTGTCGCGGCGGGATCTACGCAAGACCCGCTCCGGTCATCTGTGTGTCTGCGCATGCGTGTGGTGGTCACGGTTGCCTAGCGACAGACACCACACACCGGCGCTGCTCACAAAACCCGCGCCTTTTAAAAATGTCTACTTCACCCGATACTCCACCACGTCCTCAAAAGCGTAAACGCTTGCAGAAGTACGGACGTGAGTGGGAAGACGCACGTCCTTGACTGGACAGCGTCAGTGGAGATGTTTACAAGGCAAGTTGTCAAATATGTCGGCGAGTGTTTTCAGTGGCGCACGGTGGGCTGTCTGACATCAGACAGCATGCAACAGGAGAGCAACACTGCAGACACGAAAGATCACAGAAGACCCAAGCGTCAGTGTCACAGTTCTTCATACCCCAATCATCTCCTGAGGTTGATACGGTATGGGACATTATGTTGTGATTGATTTCCTATCTGGTTGTGCTTTTGCCAGAACATCGCAGTGCATGGGCAGAGCCTATTTTAGTAAACTGTTGTGGTTTGATTGATTGTTTAGGATGTTGAGTTTTAAAAGTCGAATGAACGACCATTTATTTAATATACAGAAGTATATAAATATTATATATGGCCATTTAAAGAACAAATCATACTAATGGATTATCAGTTAATAAATAAATAAATACATTTGTTAAAAGAAAACCTTTATTCTTTAATATACATACATTTCCTAGATTAAAAATGTTTGTAGAGCTTTCTGTGTATTCTGTGTCACAATTTTTATATTTTTGAGGAATGCAGTTTTCAGTGATCATTACATCAATTATATTATTAGTGTGGATTAACTGTTTGGATGACCTGACTTCTTTTCGAGTGACAAGACAGGCAGCAGACAAATGTTCAATTTGATCAACAATATGTCATCCCACTCCTCCTCTCTATATTACCGCAGCTGAGGTGACACAGGTGTACCACAAAGACACAACCTCAGCTACAACAGTGTTGACTGTGCACATAAACTGAATCAAAAGATTCTCCTGGATTCAAAAATTTAAAAAAAAAAATGTATAGGGACAACAATGGCAGAGTCAGTGGTTAAAGATGTCCTTGCTCCAAAGGTAGTGGCTGATGTTTTCAAGGCCCTAACATCAGATAAACCCCTCCCATTTTCCATTCAGACAGATGCATCAAATAAAGGAAACAGGAAGATGTTCCCCCTTGCTGTTCAATACTTCAGTCCAGAATGCGGGGTCACCAACAAAATGCTGGATTTCATTGAAAATGCAGATGAGTCCGCTGCTGGGATTGTAGCTCTCACAGAGCAGTCGCTTGACAAATTTGGCTTATCGTTGGATCATGTGACAGCATTTAGTGCACTGCAGACAACACAAATGTGAATCATGGAATTCACAACTCTGTCTTCACCAACTTGAAGAAGTAACAAAAAGATCTGCTGCAAGGAAACTGCCATGCCCATATTTTGCACAACACAGTGAAGCATGCTCTTGACCAGCTCACTGTAGATGTGGAAAATGTTGTGCTGAAGGTCTATGCCTTCTTTTCCACATCTGCCAAACGAAGAGAATCACTCAAAGAGTTTGGTAGGTTTTATGATGTTGAGTTCCAGGAAATTCTGCAACATGTCACAACCAGGTGGCTCTCCCTTAATCCAGCCATCACCCGGCTAATGCAAACCTGGACTGAAAATCGTACTTCATCAGCCTGGGGGGAGGAGTGTCCTAAACAACTTCGAGCATTGTTAAAGTTCAATGAGGACTCAACTGAGGAAGATGGAGACATTGTGGAGGTTTACCTTCTTTTCTGCAATAATATCCTCTCTCTCTTTGAGGAAGTTGTAAAGAAGCTGGAGAGTGATGAAACCACCTGTGTTGAGTTATATTCCATCATGGAAAACTTCAAGCAAAAGCTCACACAGAGACAAGATTAACAGTTCTATGGCTACTTAACTAAATTGAAGCTGCAGCGTCTCCGTCCACTTGATGCTGACATGGCAAGGGCAGATTTTAGTGCATTCCTCAACACAGCACTCTCATATGTTGAGAAATGGTTCAACTTTTCGGAACACTACTGGTTGTTCTCACTGCAACCTCTCTCTCTGCACCATGGCACCATGACCTTTACTGACATTGAGAGGGTGACCACCAAGCTCAACCTCATCCATAAAGTCAACATGGATGAACTTTATGATGAATGCTCCACATTAAAACCCATTCTGAAGAGGCTCAAAGAAGATGCTGAAGATGAATGGAAGTCCAAAGGTGTGGCTGCCAGGTGGGTGGCTCTCTTTCGAGTAGCTGACCTGCCAAACATGTTGTCTATCACCAGACACATCCTGAGCATCCCAGCATCCACTGGATGTGTGGAAAGGATCTTCTCCAGAATGGCCAACAAATGGAGTGACTGCAGGAACAGGTGCTCCACAGAGCTCATGAGAAATGAGCTCCTGATCACTCTCAACTTTGAGCAGTCCTGTTCAGAGTTTTACAACAGCGCTTTAAAAGAAAAAGAGTTACTCAGTGCTGCAAGGAGTAACAAGAAGTACACCTGGAAAAAGAAGTAACAGTTTTGAGGGGTGGAGTAATGTTGAGGGAAGGAGTAATGTTTTGCACTCTCTTTTCTTACATAAGTTTATAAGTGTTTTTGTTGTTTATTTGTACTGTTTTTTTTTGTAAAAATGTTCAAAGAGAGTCCCTATAGTTATGCACTTAAAAAGTAACATGAAGTTCTCAGTTTATTTAGTTTATATTTTAAAAGTTCATTGCTGCACACGCCACACAAAGAGATTTCATTCAAGATTTAATTGACTGCACTTTATAAAAGAATGGTATGTGGTAATAAAGCATTTCAAGCTTTAAGTATGACTAATTCCTTTCTTGATCAACCCTTTACTAAAAACACCAGCACAAAATAAAACATACCACTGCTGCGGGCGCCCCGCCCCACAGGAGTCGGGCCCGTGGTGGCCGTCCCTTATTTTAATTTCTGAAAGTTGGCAACCCTACCCTCCACCCTCCCACATGTCACTAAACATTCCCGTCAACGTGACCAATCCCCACCATATCCCAGCCTTTTGCCTGCTCCTTTGCTTGTTTTTTATAATTTATTTTATTTCTTTATTTTTAATTTTTTTAATTTTATTTTATTTTGTACATTATTTTATGCTACGTTTTATGAGTAGCCTATGTCAGTCTGCACAAATCCCCCCACTTTCTCTCACACATTTTGAGTGCCCTGCCTGCGCAAACATTTTCTGGACTGTCCCGTTTTATTTTGGCCATTTTAACATCTTTATTAATAAATTAATTAATGATCTTTATTAATTACCAAACTAAGAACATAAAGGCGCAATGCGTTTTAATAAAACGCATCCAATAGACGGAATGTCCGATGGTGTCGCCACTGAGGCTATAGCTGACGATTCTCTTAGAGTCCTACGAGTACCTACGAGCACCCCTGGAGTACTCGTTAGCTACGAGCGTTTTAAAGACGTTCGTTCCCCACGATGCTTTCGGGAAACGCGGTGAAAACTCTACGATGCCCTTTCGACGCACTTCACGATCCACTTAGGCTAACGACGCTTTCGGGAAACGGGGCCCTGGTCTCGACTGATGTTGTCTGTGTGTTTGCCCTAGCATATGATTGGGTGAAAACGGCTCAAATCTATTGGCTGAGAAAATTGAGGGGAGGAGCGCATTAGCATATTAACAGCACGCGTGCTGTTAATATGCTAATATGCGTTCTGAGCGCGCGCGCAGAAATGCCGGAACGCGTTCTTGGCGCGCGCGCTGAAATGCCAGAACGCGTTCTGGGCGCGCGCGCTGAAACGCTGGGCGCGCGCGCTGAAACGCCGGAACGCGTTCTGGGCGCGCGCGCTGAAACGCCGGAACGCGTTCTGGAAAACCAAAACGCGTTCTGGCCACGCGTGCTGGCGTTTCAGAACGCGTTTAATTGAAGTCGAATTGTGGCACACTCGGCTTGCCATAGAACGCGTTCTGGGCACGCGTGCTGGCGTTTCAGAACGTGTTTAATTGAAGTCGAATTGTGGCACACTCGGCTTGCCATATGCCGCGCCGCAAATCAGATTTTGACGCGCCGCAAATCAAGTTTTGCTGCCCGTTTTCTCGGCAGCAAATGCTGCGGCAGCAAAGCAGCAACGCGTCTCTACATTCACTTTGAATGGGATCACGACGCGCGTCAACTTTTTGCATCTTTTGGTGTGAACGCAGGGTAAGACCTACTTAGCAGTTCCGACCAGGCTTAGTTACGCCCAGTTGGTGCAACCGGCCCCTGGTCTCCCTGGCTTCGGGAGGGGCAATATGGGTGTGTTACAAGGACTAGTAGTTGTTTCCTTTAGAATATCTTGAGATAAAAGAGAAGTTATTAGAAGTTATGGGGGGCAGAGCCTTCAGTCGCTCTGCTCCCCAGCTCTGGAACTCTCTACCACCCGACCTCCGAAACTGTGACTCTCTCCCCATTTTCAAAGCACAACTAAAAACCCACCTGTTTCGGACTGCCTACTCTCTCTAACCTCCATGCTTCCTGCCATTCTGCCCTATGTATTTTAACTTATTATGTTGTCCATTCTATGTCTATTTTAGCACGTTTTTTGTATATTTCATTGTGTGTTTTATTGTGTGTGATGTACAGTGTCCTTGAGTGACCTGAAAGGCGCTTTTATAAATAAAATGCATTATTATTATTATTATTATTATTATTACCGGCTGAATTCTATCTAATGCTTCGGGGGACAAACGATATTGTCGAGTACAAGTCAAAGTAGCATCTGACTTTAATGTAACTTTAAGAGATGGTGAAGAGGTTACAAATCCTGCATGATTTTTATGCATGGCCCATAGTTTAGATGGTACCTGGGATAAACTCTGGGGTGAACTGTAACTGTACGTCCACACCAGGAGCTTTGGTCGCTCACAAAGTTTCGCTGCGAATTTTTCTGTTCGCTTTCGTCGCTCAAGTCGCTCATGACGTACAATTCAATTATGCAGACGCATTTAAAGGAGCCGTATGCGTTTAGTAGGCCCTACAGACAGCCATATCAAATAGTGAACTCTCCCATACACCTTGGCCATATTGCCGAGACGGTTTTGCTTGTTCGATAAAGTGCTTCGACAACAAGTAGGACAGTGATTCCCCCCAATATAAAAAAAATCCTAAAATGTAGGCTAATTACAACCGAGAACAAAAAACCCTGCGTACTGTAGTAGTTGAAATATGTTTCACTGACCTGGATCTGCAAATCATGATCTGCACTCATTCGTCGCATTCAAAACAAATAGACATTGGCGCACATGGCTAATTTGCATACGTGCACAGGACTGGTTGGCTCCGCAAGGCAAATAATGGAACATATCTATCTATCTATCTATCTATCTATCTATCAACGCGTGTCTAGTTTTAATGTGATGTATTGTGTGTATGTCCAGTCAGACTTGTTCTGTGTGGTCTTGTAGGCTACTGTCCTGTGTGGGATGAACCACCTAAATGGATTCCCGACGATTTGTGTCGTTTGGTATTAATAAAGACTTGACTATCTATCTATCTAGACTATTTAATTAAAAATTATTCACCTCAGGCTCCGTGAATAGTCGGGAATAGAGGGATAAAAGACAAGAGATATATCCCTTGTCATTTATCCCTCGTCTTGTCGATTAGTTTGTTTATGTGACGATTTCAACAACTTTTTTGGTTTTGTTTAAAGCATGCTACACGCGATTGGTTGGTTAGATTGGTGGCATGTAGAGCAAATTTGATTCCCGCTTAAATACGAATGTTCTAGATGTAGCCTATAAATACTCCCGCTTATCATCACTTGATATCCAAACCACTATGGCGTTTCGATCTCTGAACTGAAAAAGGGTGGGTTCGTACAACACCGGGTGCCCAGTTACAGCCGCGATTAATACTTCAGCCGACATTTTGTTCAGTGAGTGAATAAAGGTAGGTAGGAACCAAAGTGCCTGCCGATGTTCCCTGGGATCCACGCAAGCGAAGAGCGTCTACATTCCGATTGGCTGTCAGTGTTTGGTCGCTGAAGCGAATAATAGTCATTTGCATAAAGTTAAAAAGTTTTCAACTTCTTTTTGACGCTCTGGTCGCTCAACTTTGGCCGCTGGTAGCGTTGGTCGCTTTGGTCGCTTTGGTCGCTCTTGCCCATAGAAAGTGAATGACTTCCGGCGATTTGGTCGCTCAATTCGCTTCTGGTGTGGACGGACAGTAACAGGAGAGGTGGGAGAGATTAAAAACTTCAGTTCCAATGGGACATGTGATACAATAGTGGGAACCGGCTTTGATATTGTTTCACTCGCAATGCCAGCAATACCAACCGTTTTCAATGTTTGGTTACTTTCTTGTAAAATACCAGTTTTGTTAATAGCTGATACTGTAGCACCAGAATCGACAAGAAATTCAAAATGGTTTTGTCCTACCTGCACGGAGCATTTTGGATTTTCGGTGGGGGTGGAAGACAGTTGAAGAAGCGTTGCCTGGATCCTTGTTTCCTTTTCCAAGGGGTCCTAGTAATGATTATACTCACCTGGGCGTTGGAGCGTGTTCTTCATGGTGTGGGGGCCGTTGACTGGTTCCATGGGCGGGGCTGACGGTTTGGCCTTGTCTCTGTGTTTCTTTCTGCAATATCTCTCCTGATGACCAATCTTTTCGCAGTAATAGCATCTGGGGGGTTCTTTAACGAGTTGACGTTGGCTCCATGCACAAAGTGTAGCGAGGGCGGTTTTGTCTTTTATGTTGTTTTGGGCTGTTTTAATAGCGTCTACTTCTGCGGCTGTTAACTCTATTTCAGTCATTAATTGATCAACATGTTCTGCATTACTAGTTGCTGTTATGTTCAACAGAGCTGTTCTATACACTTCTGTCCAATCTGGGTTGATTTGCATAGTTGTTTTTTTTGAAAATGTTAGACGCGATTTCTGGAGTTACTTCTTGTTTAACTGGTTTCGGTATTGGGTGTCGTTTTTCCGTGCGAATCCATGCATCTAAACAATTCTGTGTGTAATTAAAATCCCAATTCGGATCTGGTCCAGACGTTATTGTTTCTTTTAATTCTTGTAGTTTGCAAGAATCAAAAGAACTACCTATTGGCCAACAGCCATCTGTCCATTCGTACACATCATAAGTAAATGGAAAGACCGAGTATATGCCTTCTTCTCTCAAGACTATATCTGCGGGGGATCTTGGTGGCACTATAGGATCGTTGTTTTTTTTTTTTTACCATAGCGGGTTCTTACCAGGTCCGCACTTTTTTTAATTTGCTTAGATATCGTTATTGTCACCTTAGCGTCCCGTTTTGATGAATGGGCGTCCATTTTACTCTTCCTTATGATTGAGTCAGACGTTCTTTTGAAAAGAAGACACAAACAAATTAATACAAATAAATGAATACACACACAGCTGATACAACAGATAGGGATATACGAAACAAAATACAATCACTTTTGTTATAGTTTTACGTCATGAATTCTTTAATGCTAAAAGTAGGCTATGTTAATGTTATTTAATACTTTTAAAACTTGTGGAACTCAACGCAAATGGAGACCACAGATCTGTTTGATAAAGAAACAAAGAAATGTTACCTAACTGAATGATATTAATATATTTTGTACAAAATTGTAAATCAGAGTAAAGTCAATGTCTCAAAGGAGCCCGATTTATTTATTTCTATGTTAGTTTCAGGGTACTCACTCGTGGTTTGTCAATCAAACCTGTTTGAAGAATAAACTTTTGTGGAGTTGAATTGCCCTCTGGTTCTGGATCAGTGTCCTGAACTGCTACGATTTTCGGGCATTCATTCCTTGGACATTGCTATTTATCTGAAAAAAATCGATACGATCTCTCAGATCATATTAATACAACTCAGCAGCATATCTATTACAATCGCATTCAAATACATTTAGAATTTCGGGACGGCGTAAAACTGCTTCTCCAGCGCTGTGGAGAGAAGAAGGGTCTACAAGAGGTTGTAGACAACATGAAAGCAAAGCATGGAAAGAAAGGATAGAAATACGGCGCGAAAAATACATAACATAACAATTGGGATGAGACACTACGATATTCTTTATATATTTTTCTTTTCACAAACGAGGGGGGCCTATTCCCTCAGTTGTTTCAGTGCCATACTTACCTGCTGGCACTGTTTGCGTCCGTAAAGGCCGGACGTTATTTTTCTATTATATTTAGTTTTACCACTCGTCCACTTTTCTGAAAAAAGATAAGTTTAGTAACATGACAAGAAAAGTTGAACAGTGGTTAAATCAAATTTTCCGCCGTCGTTGGTGTCTTTAGGTTGGGAGGGTCCTCTATTTTATGTACATTTCATTCAGGTTCGAACAACATGAGGCCACTCAATTCATCCTACTTGGTTTTCCCGTGGGTGCAATCATCAGCCCTATGTGAAATAGATCTCTGTCCATTCATCATACCTTTGAACCGTTTCTGTCAGTGCAGAAACGGTGCAAAGGTCCGGGTCAAAATTAAATAACTTCTTCCCGTGGGTGTAATTATCAGCCCTATTTGAAATAGATCTCTATCTATTCATCATACCAGTGAAAGGTCTGTCAGTACAGAAACGTTCAAAGGTCCTGGGTCAGAATTGGATAACTTCCGAGGGACGTACATTACCCATTCATCTGAGGTCCAAGCAAATACATTCACTGGTTGGCCGTATGTGGGGTCCCAAACTGTTTTATTACTGGGCTACTTACTGAATGGGTTCTACTTGGGATACACAGTTCATTAACACACCAACGTAACTCTTGTAATGTACGTAGTTCTTTGAAGGGTTGTTACTCTTACTGAGAGTAATCAAAACGTCCTCCGCCAACATTCCTGCATTCGTCACATAACAAGAGTTAATCTGCAGAGCGAAATCTTGCTAATGATTCGCACGGCACAAGCTTTTCATTCGTAGTAACAAACAGTCTACTACTGGCCAATCATTGATGCCTACGTAGTACGGATTATCAATTCGTAGGGATTCCTAATTCTTGGATATTTTAGCAAAAAATATCAGACAGAGCCTCCGCCTAAATAAGAATTTAAATGAAATCTCATGCTTTTAGATCGATCTTCCCGAGGGCGTTATCTTAACCCTTATATAAAATAAACCACTAGTTTACATTCATCATACCAAAGGCAGGCAACTATGTCCACTTATCCCCTCTTTAGCTCAATAGTTGTTTTAGTGCTAATCGCCTCCAAAGGTCCGGGTCAGATCCTAATCACATGTGTTTATCTATTTTCCAAATTCCGGATCCCGTCAGAGGGTCAGAATGGCAAGATAGTCATTTAAAAATAAACATAACTTACCAGTCTGATGATCTCATATTGGGATCCTGCCGACAACGCCATTTGATGAAGAGAAAGTTCTCTCACGGACACGTCGGACAGCGAAATATTTGATTTAATCTTAAGGCATGATCATGGGAAAAGTACTGGCAGCAAAGTTTACCGAGAACACATTCGACGAGACAATAGACTCACAAGATTCTTATAGGGAACATTTTCATTGTGGGAAGGGAGTGGGAGTGACCTTAGGCCAAGTAAATTTGTAATACAATGGGTGGGTATTGGACATGTCTGCAGGTTTGGCTCTAAACGAGTTTACACAACAAAGAAGTCAGTCGATTGGCCTGGTCACAAAACCAGACTTACTGGCTCCAGTGGGAACTTGAATACGAATTAACTTAACCTCTCTCAGTTTAAGAGAGGAAGGGATTTGTTTTAAGTTACAGGGAGAATGTATACAGTTCCTTCTAATGTAATAATTATATAAACAAGGTTAATATAATTTGTATGTGATTGTATATTTATAGTTATGATTGATATTTCCACGACACTTTCTCTCTCTCTTGAACATGCAGGCCACAACGTCATTATCGTGGTCTGCACAAAATTGTCATCAAGCGTGTATTCTGCTAACTGCACTATAACTACTTAATAGGAATTCATTTCTAGCCTAGGCTATTTCCTTGATTTTCGTTGATTCAGTGGGCTCGTCTGAACAACCAATCACCGAACTGACTGCTTCTAAACTCGTGCACGAGAATTGACGTAATCCATAGGAACGGCGCGTCACTCTTAGTTCACTCTTTGTGATTTATCCTTAATAAGAGAAGGTCTCAGCGGCTTTGTGAATAACTTTTAAGAAAAAACTCCTACGTAAAATGTTTTAGCGCGAGTTAGGAGCACTCCTAGCGGTAAGATAAAATGCTTTGTGAATACGGCCCCTGGACCTTGAATTCCAAGCAAGACGGGCCTTCATTGACTCTGATGTCTCTAAGGAGCAGGACAGGCCTACCAAGATCCTTCAAGCTTATCCCTGCTTCAGAGAACTGGATCATGTAAGCAAATCTATTGAATGTATAAAGCCCTATATTCTTCTTAAGCCTGGTTAACACTAGACCAAATCGCAAATAGTGTGACAATATGGAATCAGATAAAAAAATTTGCCTAGATTTACATATGTATATTATGATTTATGAGCATAGTCTCTGCTTTGAAGCCAGATCTGTCAATGACAGTCCTTGGTACATGCTTTTTTTATATCGGGGTTCAGCTAAGCGGTTTGATGTTTTGGTTCCTTCAGGTTGTTCTTACAGAACTGAGTCTGGAAAGATTCTATAATGGTTTTTTACCTATTTGTCAATTACATTTTTTAGTTTTGGTCCCCATATTTTCACTGTCATAGAAAGTTTTATAGACAGATTTTTATTATAATTTGTAATATTTCTTTATCTTATGTCTGTCTGTGTGTTAGCTAATGGATGAACTCCAGCGGATCCTCAATCGAGGGAACTCCCACTTCATAACTGAAATGAAGACCCGGTGGGGGGACTTTTATGCAAAGGCTCAGTTTTATGGAGTGTTCAAAAAAGTCATGAGGCCTCCACTGCTGGACAAAGGTGAATGACTCTACATCATTGCAAATGAGGGTCACCTCTCATTTGATCTCTCTCTGAGTGTAAATAAAGGTTAAATTAATACCGACTGATAATGGATAATGCCATAAAAGTATTAATGTTTGTTTAATAACTGGCTGCAGGAAAACAAGGAGACTATTTTGGTTTTTAACAGCAAAGCAGTCACTCACCATGCTGAAGGCTTTGCCAGACATGTTCTCATCACCTGTGGTTCCACCCAAGAGGTTAGGACATGCTAGTGAGGCTATGCTTCACGTCCTTGAGGTAAGAAAATTGTGCATCTATATAAGAATTTTAAAATTATTTTACCGTACGATACAAAGAGTAAAATGGTGAGCATATTTCCTCTTTGTGTGTTTGTCAGTCTACAGAAGACCCCAACACCTTTCTTCAGACCAGACCGCTCTCCTTTTTTTTGAAGGAACACAAAACACAGCTGAAAAAGTGATAATGTGACACATTTCTGTGTATCCCTTTAAGATAAGTTGTAACATATAATAAATTAGTAATTCGTAAGGTTTCAAGTTTGCAAGGATGTTATTTTCACATACAGTAGCCTGCCCTTATTCATCTGAATCTATTAAAGGGTAATTCCGGTGTAAAATGGATTTGGGATATGTTTTGTATGAAAGAAAGAGAGGTCGAGTTGAAACGTTCGATTTGGAGCACAAAAAACGCTTTCTTCAGTTGGCTGATTTTAGCCGATTCTATCAAAACGCTATAAACTTGGAACGAAGGGTGCAGTGGTTATGGTAAAAACTAAATCGCTATTTTAAACCACTTAAAAGGCTAGAAGTAGCCCGACACTTCTTTGGTAGTAAAATAATTGTCTGACAATTTATACACACGATACCATCAGTAGATTGTGACATCCGTCAGCAACACGCAAGCTCTGTGTTCGCCAATCTACTTATCGAGTCTTAAAAACAATGGTGTCGACGGGTGATCTACTGATGGTATTGTGTGTATAAAATGTCCTTTTTAATAAACAATCTGTACACATACAAAATCCTCAATGCCTCGTTTTATATGTTAAGACCCTTATTATACTACCAAAGAAGTGTCGGGCTACTTCTAGCCTTTTAAGTGGTTTAAAATAGCGATTTAGTTTTTACCATAACCACTGCCCCCTTCGTTCCAAGTTTATAGCGTTTTGATTGAATCGGCTAAAAACAGCCAACTGAAGAAAGCATCTACATGCGGTTATTGTGCTCCAAAATGAACGTTTCGACTCACTATCATACAAAACATATCCCAAATCCATTTTACACCGGAATTACCCTTTAAGGCCTGATGCAACATATGCGTGTTTCTACGAGAAGTTCGAGTTTCTGATGAGAGTGTTTCTACTTTTGTGAGGGGTTTGTCTTACAAATATTTCAAAATATTTAAGTACACGTTGACAATCTGTGCAGTTTAAAAAAAAATATATATATATCTTTAGGAAGTTGTTTTGACACAATGCTCTGGTTTTAGAGTTTTTTTTTCGCCTAAGGTGTTCTTAGGCATTAATGGGGTAAACAATAATG
The DNA here is from genome assembly GCF_902167405.1 of Gadus morhua. Taxonomy (NCBI): domain Eukaryota; kingdom Metazoa; phylum Chordata; class Actinopteri; order Gadiformes; family Gadidae; genus Gadus; species Gadus morhua. Next base: position 714,151 of record NC_044058.1, read on the forward strand.
GCCCTCATTTTCTGGTTCTTCCAATATGCAGATTGAATACCAATAAAGAAGTGAAAAGAAATTGATTCAGATTCATATCATATTGCAATAGCATTGGATGATGATGATAAATTTAAGTATATTTTTCTACATATTAAGAAAATAATTCTTAAATATATTCTTTGTATCCGGACAAAGGTACTGGTTTTAAGTGTAGCTGTACTGATTGTAAGATATGTTGCCTAATATATAACCTTATTTAAAGATTATGGCACTAGTATATTCTGAATTTAAGCACATTTTCCTAAATATTGAGAGAATAATCCTTAAATATTGTCTTTTTATCTAGACAAATGTACTTGTTTTAAGTAAGAACACACTTGTATTAAGATATGTATGGGGTTTTCGAGGCTAGATATATAAACTTATTTTGAGAGGTCTTGGCAAGTCCAATTTTCCTGTTCTGTTGGCAGATAATTTTGCTTATTTCTAGTAATTAATCACTCATTTTATAACTTTTCTTTCTTGTTTTTTTAGGCTGAGTTTTTGCAGTTTTATTGCTGAAAAAAATGTGACTGGGTTGCATGCAATTTGAGCCTCAAGGTTGAGAAACTGCATGAAGCAACTGAAATCAGGGAACAGTTTGTGTTCATCTTGGTACATAGTGACTTTTCTGTTCCAAAGTTTTCCACACAAGTCATTAAGAGCTTGTAAACCTTGAACATAAGGCATGGCTGATTCAACACTGCTTAGAAAATCCACGAACTCACGAAGATCTTCGCTGTCCTTTTTATGCCATGCATGTATCTTGTCACGGTATGCCTTACCAATAACAAACGGATTGCCGTATCTGTCCTCAAGTTGGTCCCAGGCGGCTTTGTAAGCCGTTTCTGTTGCTAGTAGGAAATGTCCTTCAATATCTCTTTTGGCTGGGCCATCAACATACCTATGCAAAAAGAAGAGTTTTTCTTGAGTTGGCAGGTTCTTACAATCAATCAGAGTACAGAATGAAAGCTTCCAATCATTATACTTTAGAGGATCTCCTACAAAGACAGCCGGTTCTGGGATTGGGATACGATTGGCTGTAATCGCATCGAGTGTTCTCACAAGATCATTGGAGGCTTCATGAGAGGTGGTTAATGTGGGTGATTGAGTAGTGGGAACCTTGGTAAATGGGACTTGTTGCATGGTAAGAGGTTTATTGGGGATGGCTTGCTGAACCATTGAAGATTGAAGGAAACTGGCTGGTTGAGGTGTGTTATTGGATGCGAACATTGAGGAATGTGGGGGAGAGGTCTTAGTGACGGCAGCTAGGTGTGGATGATAACCTGGATCAGGCATGGTTTGCTGAGCAGGGCTAGCTTGGGGAGGCCGTGCTTGTTGAGCAGGATAGAAGGGGTTGCTTACAGGGTTGAGTGTGGATGGTTGGTAAACTGGAACCTTTAGTGAGGATGGATAGATGTCTTGACCCTGTTCAGTCAAAATGGCTGACTGGTGCTCTACCTCGTTATAATGATCTTCTGAGAAAATATTCAGCCTGGCTTGTGCTGCACCGGCTTTTTTATTTCCTTCAACCGTTCCACTTCTCACTTTTTCTTTTTCAGCTCAGTTCTTCTAGCAGCCCTTTCTGAAATAAACTGAGTTTGTTTTCTAGTATTCTCTGCTTCAATTTCCTTTTCTTCAGCTTCTCTTTGAGCTGTTAGCATTTGTTCCTCCACCTCAAGTTTCCGAATCACTTCTTCTCGCTGATGTTGTTCTTTCATTATTTTGAGAACTTCTTGCCTAGCTGCAACTTCAGCCGCTGCTTGTTTTTTGTACCGTGACAGACTGGAACAGGTGGTTGACTTACAGCTGAGTTTAAGCAAGCTTGCACTGGATATTGTGTTGTTGTCATGGTCTGTCTGTTTCCTTGTCTTGTTTTGGTGTGTTTTTCCGGTTTACTTTGGTATCTCTGTCTTGTTTCTCCCCATGTCCTGTCAAGTTTCCCTCCTGTGTGATTACTGCTCCCTCCCCCAATGTGTTTCAGCTGTCCCTCGTTGCGTGCCCTGTGTTTTGTATTTAAGCCCTTGTCTTTCCTTTGTTCCCCGTTGGATCCTGTGTGTTACCTGTATTCCCGGTGTTCCCTGTGTTACCCGTGTTACCTGCGTCACCTGTGTTCTCGGTGTTCCTTGCCTTTTTGCGTTAATAAATTACCCTTTACCTGAACTGTCTGCTATTGAGTCCTGCCTGCCTGCCACCCGCTAATCGTGACAGAATGATCCGAAGCTGTCGCTTCAAGGCCCAGGTTGGAGGGTGCCTTACCCGAGTGGGCAGTCGAGCTTCTCAACCCCACAGTATTTTTTGCCTGAGAGCTATATGCCACTGCCACCGGACTTTGGCGATCGTCTTAAGCCTCCACGCTCCTGCTTCCAGCCGCAGCCCCTGGTCTCCTGCTTCCAGCCTCTGCCCCCGGGCCCCAGCTACCAGCCTCCTCCTGCCTTACGGACTCTGAGAGTGGGGATGGTGAGTCTGGAGTGCCATCCGGTTCCACATTTCTCTCCAGCCCCTGAGCTGTCCTGTCTTTGACATCCCCCGTTATATGGAACCTGGCCTTCAATTTGGAGAGGGTGCTAGAGCTCACTCCAAATAATGCCGCAACTTGGTTTTGCGGAACACCAGCTTGAAGTTGCACAATCAGTTGCCAATATGTCTTGTTTCTTCAAACTTCAATCATCTAATCCACCAAACACCAAACGAGTCAATGGCAGAATAAGCTTCTTTGGCAGCGATGTAAAAAACTTTTATGCTGGAAAATATCAAAAGGATAATAAATAATTTAAATCAATTAAAAAAAAAGGCTTTGATAGTATATTTAAACTAAACTCGTTTTCAGTATGAATATATCTTTATTTACACCCTTGTGCTCATCTTTCCCTGTGTTCTTATGTTGCAGGCAGGATAAATTGAAGAGAAGGTTGACCCTGGACTTTCCCCAGCTGTTGTTTCACTGCCCCAGCAAGCGCAGCATCTGTGAACTGGTTTTTGTTGAGACATTGTCTGCAGATAAGCTGATAGACAGGATACCTCATCCATCAGGTACAGGCACAACAGAGTCAACTGAAGTAAGCCAAACGGAAATTGACACTGAACACATGGCAAGAACAACAGCTGGTCCACAAACTACTGAGGACACAAGGACACTTTATAGTGCAGTGCTGATATTGAAGGGGCTACTATGGGACTCTCCCGGTTGACCTGCCCCTGGCCACCCAAATCAGATGATTTAAATGTGTCCGAAGCAAAAACTGTTGTGCCACTTGAACTGTACAATGTAATTGCTTGGATTGAAGGTGCAACAGAGGAACCAACATTAGCCTGTTATGTTGATATTCCAGAAGATTTGAACCTAAAAGTGATATCTGTTTGTCAAGACATTATGTATCTTGCATCTAAAGGTCGGAGACAGACACCGAAATAATTATGTCTTGGTCTAAGCATTCACCATGTAACAGGTTCCTCACAAGTTGTGTCACTGCTGAGGGGACTAGGACATTGTGCTTCATGGGACACAGTTGTCAGTCTAGACACTAGCCTTCATCATCGCCTACTACCCCTTCTGGGGCTTAGGCCGCAAACAAGAGTTCTCCATGCATCCCGGTCCTGGGCCAACATCTCAAGCTGTCCCCAAGTGTAGCCCATTTTCTTGGCGTCTGCCTCCAAGTCTCTACGCCAGGTATTTCGCGGCCGACATCTCTTTCTTTTCCCTTGGGGATTCCACTTGAGGGACTGTCTTGTGGTGTTTGTGGCTGGTTTACGGAGAGTATGGCCTATCCATCTCCAAAGTCGTTGGAGGATCTCTTCGTCCGCTGGCTTTTGGCTGGTACGTTCCCACAGTTCTTTGTTGCTGATGGTGTCAGGCCAGTGGATCTGGAGGATTCGTCGCAGGCAGGTATTGATGAATGACTGGATTTTGTTTGTTGTATTCACCGTAGTCCTCCATGTCTCAGCACCGTAGAGTAGGACTGACTTCACATTGCTGTTAAAGATCTTGATCTTTGTTGTGATGGCCAGGTCTTTTGCGCTCCAGATGTTTTTTAGTTGGAGGTACGCAACTCTGGCCTTGCCAATCCTGACTCTCACATCTGTTCCACCCTGCTTGTTGACAATGCTGCCAAGGTAGGTGAACTCCTCAATCTCCTCCAGAGCTTCGCCTTCCAGCATGATGGGTGCAGTGTTGGCAGAGTTGACTCTCATGACTTTGCTCTTCCCTCTGTGGATGTTGAGACCGAGGCGAGCAGAGTTGGTTGTGATGGTGCTGGTCTTTTCCTGCATCTGCTGCTGGGTATGAGAGAGAAGGGCCAAGTCATCTGCAAAGTCCAGGTCTTCGAGCTGCGCCCACATTGTCCACTGTATGCCGTTTTTCCTTCCTGCTGTGGATTGCTTCATTACCCAATCCATTGCCAGCAGGAACAAGAATGGCGATAGTAGGCACCCCTGTCTCACTCCAGTTTGTACACTGAAAGCACCGGTAGGTTGTCCCTCGTGGATCACTCTGCAGGTCATTCCCTCATAGGTGTTTCTGATGATGTTAGTTAATTTCTCTGGCACTCCGTAGTGCCTGAGAAGCTTCCAGAGGGTCTCCCTGTCCACACTATCGAAGGCCTTCTCGTAGTCGATGAAGTTGATGAATAGCGGTGAATTCCACTCGAGTGACTGTTCCAGGATGATGCGCAGTGTAGCAATCTGGTCTGTACACGATCTGTCTTTGCGGAAGCCAGCCTGCTGGTCTCTAAGCTGGGGGTCAATCACATCTTTCATCCTGTCCAGTAAGATCCTGTAGAAGACCTTTCCTGGGATGGAGAGTAGCATGATCCCCCTATAATTTCCACAGTTGCTCAGGTCCCCTTTCTTTGGCATCTTCACAAGATAGCCCTCCTTCCATTCGCATGGGATGTTTTCCTCTTCCCACATCTTCTTAAAGAGAGGGTGGAGCATCTCTCCCATGGTCTCTGCGTCCGTCTTCTGTGCCTCGGCCGGGATGCTATCTGGTCCTGCAGCCTTGCCGCTTCTAAGTTTTTTAATGGCTTTCCTGATCTCCTCCCTTCTTGGTACACTGAGGTCTATTGGCAGATCCCTGTCTGCTTGTTGGATGTGTGGTGGGTCTTGGGGGGCTGGTCTGTTGAGAAGTTCCTCAAAATGTTCCAACCATCTTTTCTTCTGTCCTTCCTCCCCCATTATTGGCTTTCCCTCTTTGTCCTGGCAGGAAAGACCAGGGAACTGGTCTTTCCTGCCAGCTTTTTGGTGGTGTCATACAGGTCCTTCAGATTCCCATGTCTAGCTGCTTCTTCTGCTTCTAAGGCAAGGGCCTCTATGTAGTTCCTCTTGTCGGTCTTCAAGCTTTTTTTCACGTTCTTATTTGCTTCCCTGTACTCTATTTGTGCCTTTACTTTCTCTGCTCTTGTACGACTGCTGTTAAGAGCTGCCTTCTTTTCTTTCCTCTCCTTCACCTTCTTTATAAGGTATATATCTTGGTTTACTCTTGTTTGCGTTTCTGTAACAGGTATTGTTTTATGGGGTGGTGTTGTTAGCCCCACGCCTAACCCCCAACCTGGAGGACCAGGTGTTGCCTTTAGTCGGACCTCTACCCTAAAACCTGCCCGGCTTGGTAAGACCTGCCAGGGGTTATACCCCCGCCGGTATAGCCTCCAGGGTCACGGAAGTACACAAGCCTCCCCACCACGGCAAGGTAACAACACAGAGGGGAGGAGACACTAGCCTTGCTGAACTACAACGACAAAATTCCGGTTGGATTCTTGAAGAAGACTCCTACAATACTGGTGTTGGACATTATCGACTTTGGGGAGGAGACATTGTCAGGTCGTGGAACCACTCCCCATACAAATGGCATAATGCTGCAAAGTTCTGTCACTGAACCTGCGTCAAGAACAAACAGACAACCAGTACAGAAGGGAGTGTCCTCATTCTAAGCACCCCCTAGCACTCCTGTACAACACTACCAACAGTCTAAAAGACAAGGGCCACAGGACTTGTTTCATCATCATAGTATTCCACTTCAGCTAAAAACATACAGATTGAACACTGTCTGCAGCCCAAACTGAACTGGCATATGTTTTTGTAAAATACATAGATGCTGAAAGATGCACAGTCCCAAGCTGAATAGGCTTCCATACATTGCTTCAAGGTGATGCTACTCTGCAAAAGTCAGCACTGCATTAACTTGCAGTCATTGAGGCTTCACCGACAGAGATGTCAACACACACAATTCTGAAGTGAAGTGTCCAAATTGCTGATCGGCTTGAACTGGAGCATGTCATGTTCGTTTTTGACCAAGCCAAGCCGTTGGAAAGACGAAGACTTGACAAAGCGTCTAGTGACAAGACTAGGCGAGTTTCACACATGCATGCCCTACCTCTGTATTCTAGGAAAAAGGTTTGGTGATGCAGGACTGCAAGACATACTCATAGAGTCTGAAATGGTTGCCCCAGGATCCATCAATGGTGAGATCAGCGGTCATCACTACAACCGCAGCATAAGGGCACACAAACTTATGTATGAGAATCTGCGAAGCACCAGAGTTAGCATCTTCTTCGACTCTTGCCACCAGTGGAGAGAGATGAATGTTTGGATGTCATTAATGAGATCCAAAGTGCATTCCCAGAGAGAACAATGGATGTTTTGGATGAAAACGAGAAATTTGACAAAATGTGTTCAAACTAGGCTGACTTTTTGGAAAGGAGAAGTGCAGAAAACCCAACGTTTGCCTTCTGGAGTTCATACATCGAAATGGTGCAAATACTCCTTCTGTTTGTGAGAGCAACGCGAGAATCAGACCGGCAACTTCCCCTGTCAACAGTGCGCTAGATGATGGCATGGTTTTTTGCTTACGATCGTGTGAATTATGCTAGGTATCTACCTTCATACTGACTGGAAATGGTCAATTTGCCTGTAACACATCCTTCTTGCCACAACAACCTCAGCGTTAAAGGCCAGTGGACTGTCCAATGCAAAAGTGTCCATGGATTTGCTTCGATTGCCTGTGACCAGGCTATTGAGCAAACATGCAACCGAGATTCCAAGACAAAAGGTGGTTGAGCAGGGATAACTCAGAATCAAGCTGCAGTTTATCGCTGGATATTATCCCAACATGAAAGGGCTGCTATAATAAGACAATGCGAGTCAATGGCAGGTAAATCTCCTGAAAAACGGAAACGAAAAGACCTTGACAGCACACGGATTCATGCTGATGAAAAGGCTGTGACTAGAATAAGTTCCACCCTAGATTCCATGCTGAACCCTTTTGACACACACCACGATGGTATTGTGTGTCTTAGCTCTGGGGCAGTAGCAGTTGAAGAAATCAAGAAGGATTTGCTCGCAGCTCCAGACAAGGGGGAAAAGCTGTCAAAGAGTTTATGGACCAGCGACTTTTGTCAAGATCTGTCGACGTATTCGCTCCCATCAAGGCACTAAAACTGAAAACCTTTAGTGACCAGGCAAAGACGAAGAAAAAATCTGCAGCGGGCCAGGATGTGATTTTACTGACTGACAAGAAGCTGTTCCCCAGACTGCTCAAAAAAATTAAAATTAAAAAAATTAAAATTATCCTACTCCCAGGGAACGGTTTCCTATCCTCTAGCCAGTACGGATGGTTCACTTGCCAAAACAAACAAATCAGCTCTCAAGAATTTATTAGAGGCTAAAGGTGGGGACTGCCTAGTTGATAAAATCCCGGCAAATGGAGCTATTCTGTACGATGGCATGGCGGTCATACAAGCCCTTCAGTCCAGACCATCCACCTTTGGAGAGCTCGCTGAGACCATACTACAGGACTTAGTAAATCTTGCTCTGCAGTACAAGTGTGAAAGGGTAGACTTTGTGATGGACCAGTATCCTGAAATGAGCATTAAAAATTTGAATGGTCACGTAGAGCTGTTGGTGGAACACAACAGGTGCAAATGTATGGAAGGGACCAGAAGACACCAACTCAATGGAAAAAGTTTATATCTGATGGAACAAACAAAGCGGCACTGGCTGAATTCCTCTTCGATGTGTGGAAAGCTGCTGATCTAACTGTTGTGGGCAAGGACTTGACTGTGTACATAGCACATGGAGAACTGTGTCACTGCTTGAAGGTAACAGATGGTTCACAAAATGTAAGTGCTGGTAAGAATCTTGAATTTGATCATGAGGAATGCAACACAAGGGTGTTCTTACATGAACATCATGCTGCACAGGAACATGAAACAGTCATCATTAAGAGCCCTGATACAGATGTGGCAGTTATTGCTTTAGGTCTGCAGAGAGATTTTCCATGTAGCTTGTATTTCATTCCTGCCCTCGGGGTCCGACCGGGCCAAGTTTCGGTGCGGAGGTCCCAGTTAGGCCCTAGAATAAGGTATTAAAATTTCAGGGCGGTAGGACCTTCCTATCCCAAAAACAGTTTTTCCACCACATTCTGAACCATTAGGTCTTGCAGGCTACACTTCTGAGGGGCTTTGTCCAAATGACACTCCATTTGGGTAAACTTTTTTTCTCTAAGGGCTAGAACTCCAAATCTCGGATATGTCGTTCACGGGGCCCCGGGAAATGTGTGTAAACATTTTAGCATCCCTAGCTATCTCGAAAAGGTCGGCAAAGGGGCGTGACCTCCAACAGTACAGTAAATGTACATAAGACAGAGGTTAGTTTCTAGTCCCCATTTTTTGTAGGATGGAGGTGTACATTTGTGGCTAAAAGTGTGTAGACACAGCTGGCCTGTGGCCACGTTTTTGAAGTCGGGGGTCAAAAGGTCAAAAGGAACTGGCACCACGCCGCTTATGAGATAACAAAAAGTCAATGTGTGTTTCTCTCATAACTTTTTGTCATTATTAAAGAGAGGCCTGATTCTCAGATATGCATGTTGGATGGCTAGGGTGTAGGTCTGGGAAGAACTTCAGGCCAAAATCTTGCAAGCGAGCCGCTGGGTGAGTTGCAACGAGATGGAGCACTTGCTGAGTCATTTCCTGTAGTGCTGGAGCCACAGGTTGAAGCGTATGCGTCCTTTGAGACCCCCTTTGATATATAAGAGACCCTATACAGCTTACTTAAATGTTGTCGACTCAGTCACCTATTGCATCACTTCCTTTAGGGCTTCGGCCTCCTAATTGATCATTGTAGTAGGCTATAATTGAATGCCCTCTTTCATATATATATGATACCTCCACCACTGGGACGTGGCAACAATTCTCCAAATCCATATGGGGAGGGGGGGGATGCTTGTGGACAGTAGGGGTTTACCCTAGACATAAATAGGAAGTAAAATCAGGAGAAGGAATGACCTCTCACAAATATTTATTCAATAAATTGTTTCAAATAACCCTCCCTCGTTAAATCAATGAGCTTGGTGTTTTGCTTTCAAAAATTAGTTATAGAAGAAGTCCCCCACCCTCGTGTTCTTCCAAGGCCCTCCCCCAGCTGACCTAATGATTCGCCCCCACACTGATTGACAAGAAGAACATTACAATACATGCACACAGAACAACTAGCATAACGGACAACGAAATACAATGCAACACATAACACACAAACTATTTAACTGTCCCAGGGTCGCTACAATATCGGAAATACGAATTCGTTCTCAGCCTATTTTTGCCATTTATTTACTGTGTTACTATGGCAGAATAAAGAATAAATTCATGCATTATCATTCAACTTGAACATGTGTTTTTACAGTATAGAGTGGTGGAGAGGGATGACGTATGTTGGCAAACCCGGCAGTGAGCGTCGCCCTCGGTTCCCTTGACAAAAAGCCAACGGGTTTTCCATTGGATTTTGGATTATTGCAGAAAAATCCTCAACTCCTCAAAAACGGAAAATAAATAAATAAATAAAAATAACCGTGCTCCAAAGAACGAAGTGTAAACCAATGCATTCTGAATGGGAGTGTTTCTCCTAAACTGCAGAAAATAAACACATCCAAGCTGCCTTTTAAGGATACCTTGGAATATCTGTCTATTTTTAAACCATCGAACCCTAGTTTACGACAAAAACAACCCAATTGACGGCAGCTCCTTTGGCGCGTGGTTTTTAGAGCCACGAGTATTAGAGGGGGCGGTCGATAGCAACCACCATAGCAACCATGACGGTCAAGTGACTGGATTCAGCCCCGTTGAAAAGAATAGAATACCTCCCTACACACTCAGTAGTAGATTAATGATATTTAAATTATTATGACCATGAAGTCTTTATTTGCATGGGTTTACATTTCGTTGTGTAGCATGGAAAAATCGTAGAAACACTCCCATTGGCTCTATTGTAATGTTCTTCTTGTCAATCAGTGTGGGGGCGAATCATTAGGTCAGCTGGGGGAGGGCCTTGGAAGAACACGAGGGTGTGGGCCTGCACGTGAGTGAGGCCGTGTTGGGGGTTGCCGGGGTAACCGGGGTTTGTTTTGGGTGGGATTTCTGCCGTTGGTTACGGGTTTCAGTGGTTTTGGTTCATTAAAAGTTCCTTCAATTACTAATGACTCGACATCGTTATGTCACCGGCGAGGTCATTACAATATGTTCAATAAAACGTAATCACGGACAAAATACGTTTTTTAGACAAACGTAATTGAGAATGCCGAATAGTTCTCTGGGAACGTAATTTTGATGAGAAAGGGTTGCTCTGTCAGTTGTCAAAAAAAGCGCACGGACGTGGCCTCTATAGCAACGACCTCAGCTACACAACACTGATCAAAAAAACGATTGTTTCTCTCAATCAAAACACAAAACAGGACAACTGATGCCCATAAACTTAACCCATACATGTTTTGTAATTAACAAGGACACGTTGGTGTAGTTGTGTTGAAGAATGTCACAGATTTCACTGTAACTTCGCCGTTAATGTGCAGCCACCGGGTCTTCCGTTTGCCAATGGGATGAATGTTCATAGCTTCATATATTGCCGTGGAGGGATTACATTGCAATGAGTGGAAAACCCCCTGCGTCGAAAAAAGAAGCACATGGTCCTCCGTTAGCCAATGGGATGAATGCTCATAGCGTCTCTATGTGCAGCCATCAGCTCTTCCGTTAGCCAATGGGATGAATGCTCATAGCTTCATATATTGCCATGGAGGGATTACATTGCAATGAGTGGAAAACCCCCTGCGTCGAAAAAAGAAGCGCAAGGTCCACCGTTAGCCAATGGGATGAATGCTCATAGCGTCTCTATGTGCAGCCATCAGCTCTTCCGTTAGCCAATGGGATGAATGCTCATAGCTTCATATATTGCCGTGGAGGGATTAAATTGCAATGAGTGGAAAACCCCCTGCGTCGAAAAAAGAAGCGCAAGGTCCACCGTTAGCCAATGGGATGAATGCTCATAGCGTCTCTATGCGCAGCCGTCGGGTCCCCCGTGAAGGGGTTACATTGTAACGAGTTGAAAACCCCATGTGTCGAAAAAAGAAGCACAAGGGTACCCTTTTGCGTCAGAAACTGAAGCCAAAGTCACTGACCGTTCGTCAAAAATCGACGCGTTCGGAGTGAGAATGTGTTTAAGTGATTAGTTCAGACCAGCACGGATTTTGAGTCAAGCCCCCGCGGTGGTGAACTTTGGCACACACACAGATTGAAACGGGAATCTGTGTGTGTGTGCCACGGAATATCAGTGTCATTTACTTGCATTGGAGCAACTTCCGTGGACACATCACGGAAATCGGCGTGTTTCCGTGATGTGGCCACGGATTTCGAGTTAAGCGTCCGTAGTCATTACACAGATTCCTGTGAGACCAGGTTGGTCCATATGTAGCGGGAGACGCGTGTGAAACAGTTATGGCCGAGCCGATAGGCTCCGGCGCTAACTGGGGTGTGTGGAGGAAACAGACGTCTTTAATAAAGTGGTGGGTGGCTCTTAAAAGAGCCGTTGTTTCCTCGCCATCACACGCTTCTCCCTCGCCCCATCACGGCCTTCGCCGGCGCTTGTGGGGCGGGGCATTGCCCCATGAGCCCGTTGCTCGGGGCCCTTGCTGGCCGGGCGAGGCTGGTAAGCCGGGGGGCCAGAAGGAGGAGCTGCCGGCGGCGCGGTGACCGTGGCTGACGGCCTATGGCGGCGACGGGAACCCGGGGCGGAGCGCTACTGCCGGGGCGGAGGGCGGGAGACGTGTCTCCGGAACTTCTCCGCCTCCTCGGACGCAGCCTGCATCTCGTCCACCATGGACGACAGGCGGGGCCCGAACAGCCCGTCCGGGCTGATGGGACACTCCAACAGCTGCCGCCTCATTGGCTCAGGGATGCCTGGGGTCTGCTGTAACCACAGGTTCCTCTGGATGAAGTGCTGCCACGCCGCCGTCCGGGCCGCTGTCACCGCACCGGTGGAGCAGAGGCAGAGAATGACGCCGGCAGCTGAAGTATGGGCTGATTGCGGGAAACATCGGCCAGATCGGGTCGAGACGGGCGGGGCGTGTCGCGGCCTCGAGCCCCCAGATACCATGCAGCTGGTCCGGGCGGTGGGGGGCCTGAGGCAAGGGCACCGCAAGGCCAAGGTTTGCGGCTGCCCTGGCGATAATACCCGGAAGCTCTGCCACCAAAGCCCCAACCACTGGAAGGGAGGTGGCGGCAGAGACGGGCAATGATGCTACCCCGGGCTCCGACCCCTCCATCCGGAGAGGGGAAGAGGGGGGAGACGCCCCCTCCTCGCCGCGGGCGGAGTCGTCCGACTCCGAGCCCACGAGGACGGAGAGGGCATCATCGAGCCGGACGATGAAGTCGTCGGCACCCTCAATGATGGCGGCGGCAGTGTCGGCCCTGCGCTGTCGGCATTCCACCGACAGTGCCTTACAATGCTGATACAGGCAGAGCGGCGAGAGCGCCAAGAGGGCATGTTCATGCCCCAGGCAGCCCTCGCACACTTCATGGCCGTCATGAGGCAAGATGAAACCCGTGTTACATTGCTTGCAGACGGTGAACGTCCTGGAGTCCATGTTCGTATCTTTCAGTATGCTAGGAACGCTGAAGAAAACGGGAGCAGAACGTCCGCCGGCGCCCGCTTATATCTACGGACTGCGGACGTCGTTGAGGCCCACGCTGTAATCCCCGCTGTGTGGGCGGGGATTACAAATTTTTCCTCCGCTGCATGTCAGGGCCGGAAAACGGCCCTTAACAGTGGTATAATGAGCACATACCACAGCCTGGCGTGATCTATTGCTTAAATGTATATTATCAAATGATCAGATTGGACGCTGCAGATGATCAACAAAGCCAAAGAGTAACTTATATTAATGTTGCATGTGGACAGACCTGCGAAAGATGGTGTCTTTCTCTTGCAGTCAGCACAATAGCAGTAGCTTGTCTGGTCAGAATGTCCTGGCAGGGGTCATCCTTTAAAAAAAAAAAAAAAAAAACAGTCATCAGATGTGTGCATTTTTTTGTCATTTAATTTTTCTTGAAGAAACAGCATCCGCATACAATGACTTACACTTTATGCTGCAGATAGATCTTGTAGCTTTAATGATTGGCATGACAAGTAGTATTTGCATGGAAGCCCAACAGGATAAGACTCACTGCTCCTTCTATTTTTATGAATTGTCAGTGTTCTGCTTCATCTTCAGAGTGACCAAGCCGCATACATAACAACATATCTTACATACATGTTTGCGGTAACCTTTGAGTGCAGCAGGTAATGTGTTTGAAGAAATTAACCTGCTCTAATCGCAGTATTGGCTGATAGTGGGGTAGCAGGGGGCTGCTAGTGCCAACCACGGTAGTTAGATAGATAAAATATCAACTACTGACCATGAACAACACACATAACAGTACAATCTAATGACAAGAAGATACATGGAGCATTATAAAAGATTGTTATTGTGTGCTCAGAAAACTATTCATACCTCAGATTGGTGTGAAGCAGAGGGGCCATCTGCAGGCTCACTTGGAAAATCTGGTGTATTCAAAATTGTTTGTATGGTACAGTCACAAGTCTGGGACATAGTAGGGTGCCGTGGAGAGGTGAGGGTGCTGTTGTCAAATCCAGAGTACAATGACACTGAATTGTCGAAAGCACCAAAATGCTCTGGGATGACAAAATCAGGATAGGGTCGCTCTCTGTTCTCCGCCGTTGCATCCTCCGTTAGTCGCTCTAAATTTTCCACCATTGCATCTTCCGTTGGTTGCTCTACGTTCTCCACCGCATCCTCTGTTGGACTCTCTCTGTTCTCCACCATTGCATTAGTTGGCCTGTATTCAAGGACATGAAAATATTAGAAGAGCAGGGGCCAAAACTCATAAAAGGCAGTCTTTGTGCATCAAAATATGTTTGCTACACTGGAATAATAAAAGGTAACTATTTAAAACAAACCAATAACTGGGGTTGGATCCAATACTACAACAACTCACATCATATTGGCCCAATAGCCTACTACGACTTTGACATCATGCATTTAAGTCACAATTTGAAAAAGACACACATTGGCAAAACATTAGTTCTAAAAATTCTCTCTCTCTCTCTCTCTCTCTCTCTCTCTCTCTCTCTCTCTCTCTCTCTCTCTCGCACTTTCATCCACCAGTAAAGGCTACTTAAGGTGGATTAATAAATCAGCTGCAAATAGCTGAAATAGTAAAGCCACACTTCATAGATCTGTTGTGAGTTGGACCTCAGGCTAACCTAACAGTTTATTTTTGCACACATTGAAACGCACAGTTGTAGTGAAAGCTCTGATGGTGATGCTGGCATTTAATATTCAGTGATTCTACTATGTCTCGTTCATTATATGCCATACGCAGTAGAACAAATAACCATCACAAATAAAATAAAACTACATTCTCAGAGACTGGCAGGCTTGTTTTTCATGCATTCCCCGTATACTTAGGCTATATTTCCCAGCTGCGCTGGCGCTGCGCTTCCCTTTGGGGACCTTTTGGCACTCCCAATGGATGCGCAACGCGCGCCTGCCCAATTGAAAACCGCTGACTTAAGTAACGCAGGTGCTTTACCTATATGCCCACATGTTGTTAGTGTTTCGATCCATCGCTGATGTGAGGTCCAGTCTTGAGGTTGCTGTCCTTCCTTCTCTCCTTCTGTTGTTGCTGCCACTGTCAAAGTGTTCAGAATGGGTTCTTCGAATATGATACGAAAGTGAGTTGTAGACACGATATTCTTTGGTACAACCATCGATTCCACAAATAACACGGAAATCTGCACTACGACTATGAGCCAAATTTATATGACTCAATAAAGATTTGAGGGTTAGACCTACAAAAACAAAGCAGATTACACAGCGCCAAATCATGATTTTTGTAGTCTAGCTAGCTAAACTAACTGGCTTGTTGACACGACACTTCACTTCTTAGACCACCAGTGCTTGAGAATGGGATGACTGGGGCGACCTGGTTGGTTTATCACATTAGGTCATCAAGGGGAAGTGACCATAACTCTGGGTCTCATAAGAGTAGCAACCAGTCATTAATTAATTATATTATACGCAGGCTTAAAGGGGTAGTTCGGAATTTTGGACATAGGGCCTGATTCACAAGTGAGCTTTGGTATTCTTTATCACTGGAGACAGTTTTCAACACATTTCATTCAGTCCTTCTAGTTGCAGAGTTCGCTCGTGCTAGGCTAACGCACGGCAACGGGCAATGCTAGCCTGCTATTAAAAACAGTCTTACCCACTCCACAGTACACCCGAGGTAAGTCAATTATAAAGCCAGACTATAGATTTAAATGTCTGTGTTGATAGAATAATGTTAGAAATAAAACTAACCTTGCATCGCATGAATCATCGAGGGACTACTTTCTCAGCAGAAGCGGAATTTTACTATGCGCCGGTTAGTTTTGTAACCGAATCACGACACAAGAACGTAAACAGAGAAGCGTGGGACAGAAGCGCAATTGAACGACTAGGCAACATGGTGGTTCAGTGTGCTTTTAGAAACTGTAGAAATATACGCTACAGATGGGCACCACAAAGTTTCCACCAATTTCCAGTGCAAGATCCAGAAAGGACTCAACTGTGGCTTGTTGCTGCTGGCTTGGACATCAAAACACCGGCTCGTACATGTACGGTTCGTTGGATACAACAAATTCCTCATAATCGTCTTCAAAAGCAGATGCATCGCTAAGTCCTCCAAACGTGGCCATATCTTGTTAATTGAATACGCAAATAGAATTCCTTCGTTCACTGTACTCTGCGTTTGTAGCAATGACAGCGGCAGGTAAACAAACTAGAGCCGGTAACCTAGGTATCAGTCCGCCGCTGCCGTAGCCTACTACCATGGAGCCTACTACCAGTAATATAACACTGCTGCTGTGACCCAGCAATTCCCTCAAAATGCAATGCAATGCAAGGTTGGTTTTATTTCTAACATTATTCTATAAACAGACATTTAAAATTATAGTCTGTCGTTATAATTGATTAACCTCGGGTGTACTGTGGAGTGTGTAACACTGTTTTTAATAGCAGGCTAGCATTGCCCGTTGACGTGCGCTCTCCTAGCACGAGCGAACTCTGCAACTAGAAGGACTGAATGAAATGTGTAGAAAACTGTCTCCAGTGATAAAGAATACCAAAGCTCACTTGGGAATCAGGCCCTATGTCCAAAATTCCGAACTACCCCTTTAATATGTATATGTTAATGAAATTATCGAAAGGAATTTCAATTCAATAAAAATTTCGAGGCAACACTTAGTTATTTTGGCCCGCCGCCCGCACCCCCGACCCTACCCTGAAAATGGTATATTCCAAATGTGTTCCCGCTATTTTCTGCAGAGAAGAGTGCGCGTTTAAGATCATCGTTGGGATTTCAAATGCAAGTAGTGCTGCATATTTTTGCAGGCAGAGTTTTTGGAATCGCGCCGCGGTAATGGATCAACTGGAGGAAGTTGCTATTGCTACACTACTCTTTCTACCTAGCCTAGGCCTACTTAGCCACATTGGCGGGTCGTTGTCACTGTAGCTGCATAGGTTCAATAAACGGCCACGCTTCATACTGATGTCTTTTTGTATATTTATTTTTCTTTTAAACTCTCTCTCTCTAAAACGGTAAACTTTAATAAACAAAAAAAACACTGTGACAACGTTAGCGCCATAAACCTAATACAGAGTCCATATTCTTCTGAAACCCATGAGTCCGTGAATGGTTTTATATCTCTGATGGCGCGCTTTCCCATAATTCCCTGGGATAGATATTTAAACAAACTCTTAACACAAAGCAATGACACAATATCTATTTTTAACAGTACAACTTAAATCATTTTTAACCAAAGAATAAAATCATGAATTCAACAAATAATAAATACATATTAAACAATTAATGTAAATACATATTTAAATCTCTGTAATGTCCAGACTGTCTCTGAGACAGTTACACATGGTAAAGCTCAAAATATCCTTATGCATCTATGCATCTAAGTGTATCTACAGTTAATATTTTGCATTTTATCATCAAATATTAAGTATTTGATACTATTTTTGCAAAAGTGCATGAAGTTTAACTAAGGAATTGAAGCTGTTAGCTAACTGAAACTTTAGTGCTAAGTTTTCAGGACAGTTGGACCTTAGCTAACTAGCAGGCTAGTACAACATGATGTTTTGTGTCTTTGCACAAACGTCATTTTGCAGTAATTGTGAACAATGCTGGTAACTTGAATTATGTTGGTACTACAAGCTGTGCTGACTATGACAAAAAATCCCATTCATAAAAAATCCTTCTGTCCATCCGGTGAAGTCATCCGCCTTGGCAAGTTGAAACATGCATAGCACTACTGTAGCCTACTTTGATTTTTCCACCAGGGGTCGCCGGTTCTACTCACTTAAGACATGTATATATATATCTATATATATATATATAGATATATATATATACATATATATATATACACATGTTGGGGAAATAACTACAAGTGACTACGACGGGGATTCAAGTGCTTCTACGGTCATTCTTGAGCAGTCCCCAGTCAGAGCCAGCACCCCAGTGCAACACCTGGATAGCAGTGATGAATGTATGTATCAAACTTAATACACTCTGTTTACATGAGTTTTTGTGGGAAGTAACAGCTAGTCTCAAGTTGTCGTGATGCATTTTTGATTACTGAGATGTGTGGAAGAGATTGCTATGCTCAATATACAAACAAAAGAAAACAGGCCATGGGTAAGTGGCCTGTTAGTATTCTAACAATGCAATACTGTAGAAAAAAAAATCCTCATAACCTCCTACTTCATTTGGAAACCTAATATTTCTTACACCTCTAACCCTTTTTTAAATTATTATTCCTTCAGGTGGTTTGGGTGACGTCTTGGACAGCCAGAAAAGCCAGGCAAGGCACTTCAAGACACTGCAAGAGATGTGCTGGTCCAAGAAGCCACGCAAAGCTTCAGTAACCCATTTGCTGAACTTGGAGTTTCAGGCGAGAAAACGCTTTATAACCTCTGACACTCTTAGAGAGCAAGACCGACCCAGCAAGATTCTGGAGACATATTCCTGTTTCAAAGACTTGGATCGTGTAAGCAAATCCTCTCTTAACCAGTCCCGACCTTTTTGTGGCTTTCAGTACACGATTTGGGGCCATTAGGGGCCTTTAACCATTAGGTCTTAATTGAACATTTGCATTTAGTCATTTAGCAGACGCTTTTATCCAAAGCGACTTACAAGGGAGAATTACATTCAAGCTACATTGCTTTACAATGACATACTTCACATTCACCCATTCATTCATTCAGTCAATCACTCACACACCGATGGCGGAGGCTACCATGCAAGGTGCCACATCGGGAGCAGTTTGGGGTTCAGTGTCTTGCTCAAGGACACGTCGGTGAGGTCAGAGAGAGCAGGGCTCGAACCACTAGACCAGGGGTTCTCAAAGTTTTGACAGCTGAGGGCCAATTTAGGAACCCAAATTTGACTGAGGGCCGCCAAAGAAAAAATAAAACAGAATTCAATTTGTAATAATTTTAATGACCAGGTTGCTCTCTCTACAAATCTACAATTACAAATAATTATACAATTATGTGTTGGTCTGCATCCAGTCTAAACACATTTTAAATAACAAATTAGGCAAAACATGGCACAACTTCAGAAAACCTTAAGAAACATTGTAACTAACACACAATCCCTGGGGTTCTCTTCGAATTTTGGGATATAACAGTCCTGTGTGCATTTCAGAAACTTATTTAGAACTGTCAGTCTCATTGTGCCTTCCTTTCTTGTCAGAATGGAGCTCCTTATTCAGGAGCAATTCCAGCTACCAATTCACCACCGGAAAACCTACACACACACACACACACACACACACACACACACACACACACACACACACACACACACACACACACACACACACACGGGGAGAAAGAGAGACTTTTAAAATAGAAGCTTACCAAACAAGTCATCATCATCACTAATATCTACGACGGAGTATTAGGGCCACACGTGAAGAAAAAAAATATTTTTGCCGTGACGAGATTAAAATCGACACGAGATTAAAATCGACACGTCGACTTTAAAGTCAACATGTCAACATTGAACTCGAAATGTCGAGAATAAAGTTGAAACATCATATCGACTTTATTCTCGACGTGTCCATTTTCCGTTCCTCTTTCAGCACGCAGACGCTCCGGGCATCCTCCCAAGCGTGCAACGGATGACACAAAGTAGTCATCCGCTGTAGTAGAACGGCATTGCCATCAGTGGTTGCATTGACGGTTTTAGTCGCTATATTGTTTGGATGGAGGCCTACACCACAAACAATGACCCCAGGGTTATTGCCGACTACTTCATGTCATCCGCTGCAAGCTTGGGAGGATGCCCGGAGCGTCTGCGTGCTGACAGAAGAACGGAAAATGGACACGTTGAGATTAAAGTCGATATGATGTTTAGTTTCAACTTTATTCTCGACATTTCGAGTTTAAAGTCGACGTGTCGATTGTAATCTCGCCATCGCAAAAATATTTGTTTTCTTCACGTGTGGCCCTAATACTCCGTCGTAAATATCTCATT
Organism: Gadus morhua; assembly: GCF_902167405.1. Lineage (NCBI taxonomy): Eukaryota > Metazoa > Chordata > Actinopteri > Gadiformes > Gadidae > Gadus > Gadus morhua. Next base: position 734,079 of record NC_044058.1, read on the forward strand.
GCCTGTCATCAATAAGCTTGTCATTAAATCACACATTATTTGTTAATAGGTCAACATACCTTTTTTTATTGGCGTGGGATTTGTGGTGCTGTTTTCGGTTGGCCACGATTCCTCTGATGTCCGGCTCCATCTCCGTTGTTGCAATACGAAGGACATCGTGTAGATGGCCATCTGTAAGCCTGGATCTCAGCTTGGATTTGTTGATGGCCATGGTGGAGAAGGTCTTCTCACAAATATATGTGCTCCCGATTAAAGAGAACATTCTGATGGCATGCTGGCGCAGTGCAGGGTATGTCGCTGGGGAAAGTGCTTTGTAGAACTCAATGAGATTCCTGTCACGATATGCTGCTCTGGCCTCGGAGCTCTCCTGTAGGTCGATGAGCTCAAACTGCATTTCTGCAGGCTCTTCCGCAGGGACACACGAGAAAGGATTTTGGAAGAGGTTGATTGACTTCTCGTGGTTTCTGAAGTCGGAGAAGCGGTGTTCGAATTCCTCTCTTAATTTTTTTAAGAGGTTTTGGTTGTGGTCTGAACCCAGGTGACGCAGAACGTGGCGCCCATCTGTGGCTGTTTCATCTACGAGCGCCTTGCAGGCGGGAAAATGGGTTAGAACACCCTGTTTGAGCTGTCCCTGCAGCAGTTCAATTTTTCTCTGGAAAGCTTTGACGTTGTCAAATAGTGTGTAAATAAGCTTCCCATGGCCCTGCAGCTTCAAATTGAGATCGCTGAGACAAGTGTTCACATCAACAAGGAGCGCTAGGTCACATAGCCATTTAGTGTCACTTAGCTGTTTCAAATCCTGTCCTTTTGTCTCCATGAACTCTCTTATTTCCTTCCTCAAGTTAAAAAAACGCTTCAATGTGGCACCTCTGCTCAGCAACCTGACAGCAGAGAAGTATATGACGTCACCAAAATCTGCCTCCGATTGCTCCAAAAAAGTCTTGAATTGGCGGTGATTCAGACCTCTGGACTTCAGGAAATGAACTGTCTTCACAACAATCTCCATGACATGTTTCATTTCAAGCGTTTGAGCAGCGAGGGCTTCTTGATGTATTATGCAGTGATATTTAATTAGTTTCTCCCCTCCGCTGTTGGCCACTTTCTCAGAGAGCAGAGACACGGCACCTGCCTTTCTTCCGACCATTTCCGGTGCTCCATCTGTTGTGACACCGACCATAGACGGCAGCTTCACGTTGTATGCTTCGAGACTACGACACACAGCATCACAAATGTCGACTCCCCTTGTTCTGTCTTTGATACTCTCCAAACTAAGCAGCTCCTCGCCTATTTCAAAGTTCTCCGTGACCGTTCTGATGAAAATCAGCAATTGCGCTGTATCGGAAATGTCTGTGCTTTCATCCAGTGCGATGGAAAAAGCTCCCTTTCCTAGTCCCTCCATACGTTGTCCCAGTTGCTCTTTGAGATTGTTTGCCAGATCTTCGATTCGTCGTGCGACTGTGTCATTCGACAAACTTATGTCACAGAGCTTTGCTTTTTGCTCAGGGCATACAATGTCGGCCACTTTCAACATGCAGTCTCGCACAAATTCTCCGTCACTGAAGGGCTTGCTCCGGCGGGCTATTTCTTGAGCTACAACGTAACTAGCCTGTGTTACAGCTTCACCGGATTTGGTTAGATTTGTGAAAACTGACTGCTGTGCAGCGTAGCCTCTTTTCAGTTGTTTAACTTTAGCGGTGCGGTCCTCGCCGGTACATTTTTCGTAGGTTTTATGATTTGTTTCATAATGGCGTTTTATATTGAAGTCCTTCAGCACTGCAATAACCTGCTTGCAGATCGGGCACATGACTTTATCCGACCCGTGAGGTACGGCAAAGTAAGAGTATGTCCACTTATCTTGGAACTTCCTTTTCTCATCGCCAAAATTACGTTTCTTTCTCGAGGGGCCCGGCTCCCGCAACGACTCCCGCTCCGACTCCATTATCACAGCTGCAGTCAAGGTGTGACTGAGGCGGGAAACGCCGTAAGCATCGCAGTGGTCAAAAAAAACATTGCACCGTGGTCGTGGACCTCTGGGAGTGAGGTGAAGTGAGGTCTAAATAATGAAACTGCGGTTCATCCTTTCAAAGTAATGTACGGATTAAAACTAACAAATGTAACAGGATTTAATTGAAAGCTAGAGAGTCGACTTTTCTCCTTGTATTTATTTATTTTTGTTTAAATTAATATTGATATAATAAAAAAATAAAAAAAATTATGATAATTTTTATTTTATTTTTTATTTACTTATATCTGTATGTCATTGCGGGCCGCCAGGAATGATTTCGCGGGCCGCCATTGGCCCGCGGGCCGCACTTTGAGAACCCCTGCACTAGACCGACTCCTCAACAACCTGCGCCACCACCGCCCCATCAGTCATCAATGTGTTGGACGTACTGGCGATGAAAGTAATTTACACCTGTTTTTGAATGTCTTTCAGGTCCTAGATGAGTTGCAAAGGATAATACAGCCAAACAATGCCCACTACATCTCGGAGATGAGGAAGAGATGGGACGACTTTTATTCAAAGGTCCAATTTTATGGGGTGATGAAGAAAGTGATGAAACCCCCTAAAAAGTTGGATGGAGGTGAGGTCACTGTATACAGTACCTTGATTTGTGCAAGTTTATATTTTGAGATCTCAGGATGAGTGGTTACTCATACTGCCTTGCTTTGTGCTTTCTTTCAAAATAGTGGAACATGCCACTGCTGTGTTCAGAGCCCTGCCACTGCTCTTCCCTTCCAGCACTATGCCACCTGAGAAGATGGGCGCAAGCAGCGAGGCTGTTTTCCATGTCCATACGGTGAGACAAGTATTTATCTTTTCAGTTGTTCTATTTTGTGGTAAGCCTCTGTCATTTATGATTTTGGAAGTATCCCAGTCCAGGACAAGGTTTTTGTTTCTTGTGATTTCCTAAACTTCCACTCTTGTCATCTAGGCTTCAGAAGACCCTGATGCATACTTGCGCCAGCGACCCCTGTCCTGTCCAGTTTTGCTCGTCTATGAGGATAACTGCATGATCGCCATTGGGAACACACCAGTGACCACCTTAGACAGGAAGAAGTTTCATGAAGGCCTGCTCTACCTCTTGGGGTATTACTATTGCCTGCACCTCACTTATCCAAAGTTCATTTCCACACTGCTCTCAGTATTGCAAACTGAAGTTCTCCAGGACTCCCTCCATGACCGAGATTGAACTGCTTCCTACAAAAAAGCCATTGCCGAGAGGAGGTCCTTCATTGAGTGATTGACTATTGATATCTCTAACTAAAAAAGCAGCTCAGTTTGAGAGTCAGGCCCATGTTAGCCACGTGTTTGCTGAGGTCCTTCATTGAATATGTTACTGTTTGAGGAAGACCCGTGTTAATGACAGGTATGTTTTTGTCAAATATTCAAAACAGCAGCTGGAAGTATTTTGTTGTGTTTTTATTATTTTAGTTTTTACATTGCTTGAATAGCTGCATATTTTCTCAAATCTTTTAATTAACAAAATGCTAAAAACAAGATGCTTCTGGTGCCTTAATTTGAGACGGATGAACTTATTTTTATTGTGCTGTTTTAAGATATTGTGTCTTGTTTTAAACCTTTTTGGCTAATTATTAAAACCATTTCGAGGTATTAATTCTCAAAGTCAGCTCAATTATTAGAATAATAATCTTATTTCAAGACATTAAGTCTAATAGTCAGCTAATTAAAAGACTAAATTACTCATTTTAAGTTACTCTGTCTTAAATAAATATGATTGTATTGCTTGTAGTAAGCTCAGTTTGCTCAAATTCTAGCCTATTTGTCTAGTTTTATGGCACATTATGATTTTCCAGTGGCTAGACTTTTTTGCTAGTTTTAAGAATTCTAACCTAGTAAATTTTGCTTACCCCATTGGCAGATTTTTTCGCTCAATGCAAGATAATTTGGCTAGATTTAGGAATATTAGGCTTATTTCTAGAAGGGCCTTTTTTGCAGTGTGTCTGCGTGTGGGTCGCTGTTTTGACTGTGTGTGGGGAGCGCGAAAATAATAAAGATTTCCCCATTCAGTGAGTGGAGTTGTTAGATTCTTCTTTTATATATTGCCCGAATAGAAACGATAATAAAACGCTCGGTTACATTGGTGGCAGCGGTGGGATTAGTTCTGTTCGGACGCCCATCGAAAATAACTGAAACGGATGAAACTGTTGGGAAAAGTGGTGAAAAGTTTAGTTGAGTAATCAATCACTTCTAGCACGGTTAGTTTAGATACACACAGTTTAGCTAGTACGCGTGGAGAGTCCGTGATGCATCTAGCGTGAGGACTTAAGCCTTCAACTCAGAGTCGTTGTGCGCTCCATTAAAATGAGCTACATAAATTAAATAAAACAAACAAAATGTGGAAGTTTAACGAGGACCCGTTGGACTACACGCAGCGCTGCACGGAAAGGCCGTTCTCCGGCAACATAAAGATTGAACTTCCACCGCCCTTTGCAGGAGAGGAAAAGCAAAGCTTCCCCTGCTGGGCGAGGCAGTATGAGGTTGCCGTGAAGGCGCTAGTGGGAGGAACCGAAAGAGACTATGACTTTGAAGTGGTCAGGATTTTACAACACGTCTGACCAAAGCTGCTTTTCTGTTATGGGATAGCCTGCCCGCAGCCGTTCAGGCCGACTATAATGCAGTAAAGGAGAGGTTGCAGGAAGCTTTTGGACAAAAACATTTTGAGCGAACATCGCTGCCCGCCTCCGTGCTCCGGGCGAGAGCTTGGATGTGTATGCAGCGGAAATAAGTAAACTAGTTCTGGAAGCATTCCCAAGCTACGGCGACGTAGTTCAGAGAGAAGAGAAGTTTCCCAGGTTTCTGGCGGGGCTCGACCCGGCCCTGAGAGCTAACTGTCACGAGCAGGGGACTAATGATCTGGATGAGGCCCTTATCATTGCCGGCCGATGTGAGATGGCTCGAGAGGCTTTAAAGATGGACTATGGCAGCACTCCGATACGCCAGACTCCGACTGGAGGCGATGCAGCAGCCATGGTGCACTCCATATCAGATGGAGGTGGCTTGTACAGAAACATGGACAGACTGACTGAAGATATGAGAGAAATTAGGGTGGAAATGAGACGAATGGCAGAGGAAAACAAGAAACTGAAATCCAGCGGCTGGGGAGATGAAGGAAGACTCTCTCACCCAGTGCGTGGAGGCCAGTGTATGTGTGGTGAACAAGGCTGCCAGTCGCGTCGCCCGCGGGGTGACCACAGGTGGCGCTCACCTGACCGTGGCTGGCGTGAACGAGAAGCGGAAGGAGGTCCCAGCGGAAGACAGGATTACAAGGCGTCCTTTGGTGACCGAACCCCCTCTCCAACTTGGCGGGACCCTAGACCTACCAGAGGCTCCTTCCAGGATGATTCACAGAGAAGGAGAGGGGTTTTCTCTCACCCAAGAGGGAGGATCCTGCCAACCGTTCGGGGAAAGAGATGTAGCTGATGTTGCGGCCCAAACGTCAGCTACCGCACTTTGGGGCCCTTTTGAGCGAGAAATGCTTCCCTCCGCAGCAGGTAACATCCAATTACATGACACAACAAACCAGCAGCATACCTCATATGTAAGGGGCAGCATTGAAGGGACGGAAGTAAATATACTAGTGGACTCAGGAGCCACAGAGTCATTTGTCAGTGCTGATTTTCGCATGTCAGTTCCGGCACTACGTAAACGTCCCTTAAAGAGCCCATGCCATTAAAATCACATTTTTCCTGTTGTTTGTTAAATAACATAGGTCTGAATAAGTTTGTGAGCTGTGGTAAGTTTGAAATCTATGCAGTGTGTCTGCTGAATGCAATAGGCAATGAAAGGAAAAAGGCAGAAGAAATGAGCCAATCTGGATAAGGTGACACTGTGACGTAGCGTTGTCAAACTATTATTCATGGCCCTGCCCACTTGGTTGGTTCGTAACCACCCACAAGAATTCTGAAGGAGTCGTGATTGAGCTAGTGCTAAATGCTAATACGTGTATGGTAGTTGCTTAGTTCGTAGTAACAGGCTAGTTACAGAATTTTGAATGCAATGGCAGAACGACATCGAAGTACATGAACTGCGACATGCTGCCTGCCCCCGGCTGCCGCGGCGCGAGGCACCACCGCCGCGAAGCACCACCGCCCGGCAGCGGGCAGCCGGGCGGTGGTGCCTTGCGCCGGCAGCAGGCAGCACGCGGTTCTGTCTACTACAGATTGATGTGGAAGTGGAAGAACCAGAGACGTCGGAGAACCCGACGAAGTCCTTTGTGATTCATTATATCGTCTGGACGTGCACACAGCTTTTGGCCGTGATAATATGTATTATTTGATATAGATATCTATGTATTATATGATATTATTTAGATATAGAGCTCCAGGACTGTAACGCAAGTGTTGTACACTTCCTTGTTATTTGGATAACCGTTCTGCTGTTGGTGTGATGGCGCATAACACGTCGGACTCTCGTCTCTGGTATTTCTACAACGAGACTCGTAGTGGGGGTTATCTCAGCCATGGTTGAGAATGAATTGGGGGGAAAGGAACATTGGCTTTGACTCCCTGAAGTAGGCATGAACCACAACATGGAGGAGAAAGGGATTGTTGACCGCGGTCGTCTCCCGCCGGAGCCTCGCTGCCGATGGACCACCGCTTCAGGAGGCGGGGATTAGCGCTGACCGCTGCCGAGGCGGCGGGAAGCAGGGCTCAAGCGGGATACATTCGCGGCCAACAATCCCCTTCTCCTCCATGTCGTGGTTCATGTACTTCAGGGAGTCAAAGCCAAAGTTCCTTTCCCCCAATTCATTCTCAACCATGGCTGAGATAACCCCCACTACGAGTCTCGTTGTAGAAATACCAGAGACGAGAGTCCGACGTGTTGTTTAGATCCTAATAACAACTCCAGCAGCGTTACAGTCCTGGGGCTCTACATCTAAATAATATCATATAATACATAGATATCTATATCAAATAATACATATTATCACGGCCAAAACCTGTGTGCAGACGATATAATGAATCGCAAAGGACTTCGTCGGGTTCTCCGACGTCTCTGGTTCTTCCACTTCCACATCAATCTGAAGAAGACGCGGTCGTTTGATCGTCTGGAGGCTCACACAGCTTTTGGCCGTGATAATATATATTATGATATAGATATCTATGTATAAAATGGGTTTCTAAGAGCCATTGCGATACATCCACCGTAAACAGAGCGCATGGTACCGTGGCTACAAGCTGCTCAGGGCCAGGTGATAATATATATTATAGATTATATGATATAGATATCTATGTATAATATGGGTTTATAAGAGCCATTGCGATACATCCACCGTAAACAGAGCGCATGCAGGGCCAGGTGATAATATACATCATATATTATATTATATTATATAGATATCTATGTATAATATGGGTTTCTACGAGCCATTGCGATACATCCACCGTCAACAGAGCGGCGAGCGCATGGTACTGTGGCTACAAGCTGCTCAGGGCCACACCCCCACCCCCCTCCTTGACCTGCCTTGACACGCCCACCGTAACCAGAGCGCATTGTACTGTGGCTACAAGCTGCTCAGGGCCACACCCCCACCCCCCTCCTTGACCTGCCTTGACACGCCCACCGAAACAGCGCGTTTGGGGGAAGCTCAATGTGCGACTGGTTTGGAGTGGCTGTAACTCTGCACCACGGCTGAATTTCGGGGACGTCTTTGAATACTGTGTTTGTAGCCCACTAATACCTATATTAAAGCATCCATAAATAGCATGGCATGGGATCTTTAAATGCAGATTTCATTGTTGCACGTGGGGTGAATGGCCAGATGCCAGACACATTGGGCACCATTACTGCGACTCTACATCTAGGGGAAGACTCCTGGCAGCATGTTTTCCATGTGCTTAGGGGGTCCACATAAGCAGCACTGTTGGGACTTGACTTTCTTAACGTCAACCATGCACTACTGGACTATGCTTGCGGTAAACTATAATTTTGGGACACTGTTGGGACAATTCCCCTTTTGCGTGCCAAACACCCTGGATTTCACAAACGGTTACTGGCAAGTGGAGGTTGCTGAGGGCGACAGGGAGAAAACTGCCTTCACCACCGGCAGGGGTCTCTATCAGTGGTGGTCGATGCCAATGGGCCTCACTAACTCACCTGCAACTTGTCAGCGCATGATGGAGCTGGTGCTAAGAGGGCTTCCCTGGCAGGTGTGCATGGTCTATCTCGATGATGAGCTGATCTACAGCCCTACCTTTGAGGGACATCTTTCCATTTTTCCATCTCTTCCAATCAGCAGGCCTCAGGTTGAACCCTAAAAATTTTCATCTTGCCCAAGATCATGCCTGCAGTCAGACCCTCGAAACACAGACAAGTCAGAACGTGGCCCACACCAAAGACTGTGAACGAGGTGAGAGCATTTGTGGGTCTTTGCTTATACTATAGACGTTTAATCTAGGGCTTTTCCCGGCGTGCAGCTCCTCTGCACCGCTTAACATGCAAAGACATACCGTTCCAGTGGACAAAGGAATGTGAGGGAGCCTTTTCTATATTTGAAGGGAGTACTTTCATCTGCCTCAATTGTCAGAATGCCAGACATTCATGTTCCATTTAAAGTGTATACAGATGCCTACATGGATGCTGTGGGGTGTGTGTTGGCTCAGGACAGGGAAGGGCTGGAGAGAGTGGTGGTGTATGCTAGTCAGTCGCTGGCTCCCACTGAAACGTTATACATTGCCACTGCTCGCTGGCTTGTCAAGTTGCCCTCCCACTTCCCCTCTTCATGCCCAACCACAGCAGGACGAGGGACCCTCCTATGGGGACTGGACAGCTGAGGAGCCCCTCGTTGCTGTGGGCACAGGGGTGCCACGACAGAATGTATCCCGTTCGGGAAGGATAATTTCAATGCAAACAGGGTGTCTAACAATGTGTGGTATTATATCTGAACTACGAATGTGGGTTTACATGCTGTTTGAATGTTGGTTTGTTATTATTTCTGTGGAGCAGAATGTTAATGTTGTACTGCAACTGTTTTAATTGAGTTAATTGTGGTGATTATTTTGGTGTATTATTTTGGGCAAAACAGCTATTTTGATTATGAATAGTGGGTATGATGCTCTGTGTTTATGGTTAAGGGTATAGTATTGTGTTGATTGTTATTTAAAGGTAAAAATGTTATGTTCCCTTGGTGCTGCTACATATTGTTGCAAGTGGCTCCGTTTTCATTTTTTGCTCGTAAGTTGTTGTTGCGTGGAAACGGGGACATTTCTTTTGAAGGGGGGGAGTTATGTAACCGAGTTCCTGTCAGGGACTCTTATTTTGAAGGAGCAGAACGGAAGTGTCTGCGTGTGGGACGCTGTTTTGACTGCGTGGGGAGCGCGAAAATAATAAAGAGGATCGCTCCGTTAAGTGAGTGGAGTTGTTCAATTCTTCTTTATTATTTTTGCCCAAATAGAAACGATAATAAAACGCTTGGTTACAATAATAATAATAAAATACTCAAGACCTGGGGCCTGTACCACGTAGCTCGCTGAACATAGCGGAAATCCTAGCGGAAAACCTGGCTCGACAGAACCGCAACTCGCAATTAAACGGTACCACCGTTTAATTGCGACTCCCAGGTGACGCGAATTTATGTGAAGCTTAAAAAGTCCCAATTCTCATGCATATGGAATACTTATTCACTAAAGCTTATGGAATTATATTTTTGTGCTTATTTCGAACTTGAACCCATATTTTCAAGGCCGTGCTGGCACCACATCTATGGGGGTAAAATGCACGATGATAGACCGGCGAATTTGAACCCCGGTCGCTGGCGTTCGGGTTTTATACTAATCCACTACGCTACAGCCGCTACCTCTCAGCGGTTGAAAACATGCGATACATGTCTTATGTATGTATGTATTTAAAGTGAATTCCCTAAATGATAGAATAAAGCAGGATGGACTTTGCTTATGCATTTTTAAATCATCATCATTCTATTTGGATTAATGGCGAACAATTCTGCCTTTGGCATAGTTATTTTATGGACAATTTGCAGAATCTTTTCACTTATACGCATATAGACTGCTTGATCTATCGTAAAGGTGAGAAAAATGACGCAAAAAACGCCCCTTTCAAGTGAACGCGCACTGAACTTAAAGCGGAAAACCTGGTTCAACTAATTGAATCTAAAGTGAGCTTCGTGGTACCATTTAACTCGGATTGCGAGTTGCAGGTTTTCCCAAGAAAGCCTGGGTATGTTCAGCGAGGTTCGTGGTATACCCCCCTGCTGTGACATCAACACATTGTTTTGTTCAGGTAAATATTGTTTCATACCATTTTGTTTACAGATTCTGAACTGTATTGCATCTTTTGTTGTATTGTAAATTTATCTGCATTATTCCATATTTTGAATGATGTCAGCCATTTTGGGTCAGTGTTCTTTATTTTTTTATTTTTTTTATTTCCAACACAAACGACTGGACATTTTAATGTATAAAACATCATTGTCTAGCAAAGTTGAAGCATTTTTTTCTTTTCTATTTCATGATCTAAATTCAATTTTAAGGACACTAATGCAAAAATACTTGTCTCAGATGTTAGGTATTTGTATAAATGTCAATTTGTGAGATTTTGTTTAAAAAATGAATGTAAATAAATGTACAAGCCAAACCTGCTGCATAAGATTTTCGTTTTTTTGTTTAATACATTTATGGCTCTAAAAAAAAAAATGCAGAATATATTGAGGAGAACTTTTAACCCAATGTCCACAACGACATTGTCTATGCAAAAATGCAAAAAAAAGTAGTGCCCAGACGTGGGAACGAAAATCACTTTCAGGCAACTATTTCCTAGTTCACGTTATGGCTTATTTGTTTACAAATATAAGTGAAAGAAAATGTCGGTCGTGTGGGAGTATTTCACTGCCTCGGAGAAAGATCAGCGATATGCCATTTGTAAGACATGTTCCAGTGACATTTCAAGAGAAGGAAGCATTAAACATGTAAACATCGGCCATGTCGGCCGTTACCAATGTTCGTCCGATACATCGGTGCATCCCTAATATATAGCGCCCCTTTGCTGTTTTAGGCATATAATGGGGGTGGCTAACCTGAATTCTTTAAATAAAATGTTATCTCTAACTATTATTGTTTGTGTTTACATTGTCTTTTTCTGTATGCAATAATAACTAAGTACCAATATTATGATGACTCAATGACAATTACTCACCTTCCAAATAATGTGCTTTAAACTTAAATTACTATATTTCAATCACCAATGTACTAAACTGTTATCTTTTACCTATTAACTATGGCTATGCATTAAGCCTAATAAACCATGCCAACACAATGCAGATCCATTTAACTAATTACTTGGAAAGCGAAGCTTGGGATCGTAGAAGCCGCAAACACAAAGGCTACATCGCGCCAATGCGCCGAGAACAAAAGAAACTGTCCGCCAGCAACACTGGCTGCCGTCCTTGCCGCGAGTGTGCCGAGCCGGTGGAAAGGTGAGACGTCCTCCAAACCGTCAACCGAGATGTCCGGTGACCCGAGTAGTCCCTTGTCTGCTGGACTCCTCCGTTCCCCGGTCCTCGTGCTTCAAGCCGAGCAGTCAAGCTGAGTAGTCCAAACGATGCGCAGTACAGACGTCCGAGCTGGACACCTTGAGCAAAGTCCCCAACTAATAAACTAGCTCTAGTCGAGTTAGCCTCCTGATGCTCTTCAGTGGTTCAGTCCGAGTTCTCGAATTAAGGCACCATAACACAACTACACTACTGTACAATGCTTCCGTAAGAGTAACTTGTCGTTCGTCTAACAACATTAACAACCGTAGTTAGTACAGCGGATAAGCTCACATTTTAATAAAAATTGTGCACTTTTTGAGAAAAGCATGACATTTCTAACATAGTTAGTACATGCCATAAGGTGTATTTTAAGATGTGGAGGGAAGTCAGATTTTGCCTGTGACGGCCGTGAGACGCCAAATCCAAGATGGCCGACATTCCGCTGGGTATAATGTCCAAACTCTCATAATTTTGGAACCATGCAATGTTATAAAACATTTAGGATGTCGTTTCCAACTAAAGTGGATATGCCCAATCATTCGGTGACACTTTTGAGAACACCAGTGTTTGAGGAAACATATTTAGGTCAAGGTAAGAATTTACCAAATTTTGTCCGTAAATGCGAACTTTTGCCAGGTGGTGGCGCTACATCAAATCTCTTATGGTTACCAAAATCCACGTGGTTGGTCCTGTACCTGTCATGAATGTTCACAGACAATTTGACATGTTGCCCATTAAAACCTTTTGAGTTATCGAGGTCACAAGGCAAGCCCACGTTATCGATGATCTGCCTTTTAGTTTGGAACCTTTAAGTTAAGTTGTAACACTGGTTGAGATATATAATAGGGAAACCATTTGCATGCCTTTTTAAGAAATAATAATGATAAGTTAACACCCATGGTCTACTTGAATACTACATACAAATGATTGAAGAAAAAAATCTAACTGTTATGCCCTAGTCTTGGGGTTGGAGGACACAACTTAAAATAAGTAATTTTCCCATGCCGCAGTCCGCAAATCAAAAAGCAAATGGAGAAGTATGTGTAAAAGTATTTACTTTACAAAACAGTGAACAATATATTTACAGCTAAATTAAGCTCTGCTGATTCACCACTACTGCTTCTACTAAGCTACTGTTTAGCAGAACAACGAAGAGTCTCCAGAACTGGAGCACAGTGCAAGGGAAGGGTGGTCCAAAGCGGCTGCCACTGTGGGAGAAATTAACCATTACTTTTATATTAACTATGAGTATTATCAAGCCTATATATACATCAGGCATAAACATTAATGGTGGAATGTAGAGAAACTACACCTGGACCCAGAGTAATGGCCTGATAAGGCGCCAAGGACTTTGGCGCCCAAGCTACTGACATCCTCCCATTTTTAGATTAACTACAGGAGATGAGCACATACGTAAAGGAATGTAAGGCTATAACTTTCCGTGCCATGTATGACCATTTTGAAACATATACCAGGGCGATCATATTACATGCAAACCAGCTCAGTTGGGATGGATAAGAGAGAGCGGGATCGAAGCGCCCGTCAGTGTGTGTGTCTTTTGAAAAACCATACTCGGCTCTGTTGTGCCTGATTTGTGGGTAACAATAAAGTCTCTGTCATTACTTTTTCCGGACTCCCCGATTCCTTTTGCGTATAGTTAGTTGAAGTGGATTAGATAAGTCGTTAATAGAAATTGCTACGACACCACCCAGTGGTTTCCTTTGTCCAGCCCCAGTCAGATGGGTTTGGCATCGCTGGATTCAGGACCAATGCCTGGTTCCAACAGTTGGCCTGGTAGCAAGTGTGTTTAATGTGATGCTTGAGTGCTGCCTGTGTTGGAGGAATGTTCTCTAGATTTCTATACTTCTGTGTGAAGAGCCTTTTCCTAGCGTCATTGACTTGCATGCACTCGCTAATTCGGTCGTACATCAGCACTACAAATCGTTCTAGGTGTTTCATTGATTTTCGACTAACCTCACTTTGCATACTGAGCAATTCAGTGAAAGCATCATTCACCTCAGGGAAAGATTTCCAAGTTTCCCAGGCCGTTTTCTTCCCTCTACCTGCAAAAGCGGATACAGTGTCACATCCGGTGAAAGCATGGAATACTGGAAGAGTCAGACACTGGGTTGGATTCATTGTGTTGACAATTTCATGAACGGCTATGTAGCGAAAGCTTGATCCAACCCCGAAGGCCACCCACCGCTCATCAGGAGCTATCTTTCTGAATGAAGCCACAGCCAATACCACAACGTCAGTATCTACTGGGCGCATGGTCACCTTCTTACACCCCTTTTGAACAGCATCTGACACATGCAGAAGTAGGCGGGTGTCTGCCTCCACTTGTGAACATGGTGCTAGGTAGGCAGAGTCTGACTCAGCAGGAGAGCAGAGGACTCCACTTCCATCTGTTGCATATAGTTCCTTGCCTTCTGCTAGAGGACGGTTAATCACTTCATGCGTGAGGAATGTGAACAATTCACTTTTGTTCTCATCACATCGAAGGAAGTCCCTCCAGTTCTTTGGCATGACAGTAGAAGGAGCCACCCTTTTCCTTGTGCCCTTTCCCCTCTTCTGTCTGGTTGAGGCTTTCAGGCTGGCAGGTAGGTATACATCCCAGACGAGGTCGATGCGACAGCATTTTACCAGATGAGCAAAGATGTATGGTGCAAATTTTTTTTCTCCATATTCTTTAAATGTCCTTGATGTTCCAGGATTTAACATTTGAACCACAACTGCACCATCAAAAATTGTTGCATCTGCCACAGGCACACATTTATTTTGAAGCAGGTCTGATTCCAGGCAGCGAAGTAAATCAGCTTTAACCCCAATGCAGAGTTTTCCTCCAGTTGACTGGTGGGGCTGCCTGGTTTTCATGGGAGAAGAAATTGTAAATATCGCCATGTCGTGTTTGGCAGGAGATGTACAGCAAAGAAAAAAGACCACAATCACTTTTTAGAGCTGCAAGTTGTGCCTTCTGTTTGGACTTCATTTTAAATGTTGGCCTACTGAACAGTGGCAGTTTGTTCTTCGGAATTGTTTGTGGGACCAGTGTCGTACACTATTCTAGCCTTTCGGTCACAAACTTGGTGTACTGCTCCTCACCAAGGGTTTCAATCCTTCTCACAGTTTCAGCTACTTGGGGGTCCATGATGTCCCTTGTGTCAATGACTAGTAGGTCTTGGCTGTGTTCTAAGAATGGATTCCCCATCTCTCCCAGCACATTCACAAGTGACTTAACTTCCTTCAAGAAGGCAGCTTGTACTCCAGGTTTATGATCATGGTGATGTTGTCCAGTGCCACTAGCACCATGTTGCTGCATTACTGTTTGCTGCTCAAATTCTGATGTGATCCTGGCGATTTCTGGCCCGGCTATCATCCAGCGTCGGAGTGCTCCTGGATTACCAGTCAGTCCAATAGCCCCACCAGAACCTTTCACCTTTGCATTGTTCTGCTCGTGACACTGGTCAAGTGCCATGCCAGAGAATTGGTTGCAGGTTTTGTGCACCACAAAATTTCAAGACATGAATTCTGCTAGGACATCAGGATGTTTTTTTTCAAGAGTTATCATGTCACGGATGTGTACAGAAAGCCATCTAGAGTAGTGCGTGTGATCGTCAACAGCTGTTTTGACTTTGTTGAGCCATGCATACTCATCTTCTTTGGCAGCTGCAGTAACCAGGAGGTCAGAAGGTCTCACAGGACCTTGTACAATAGGAGCATTGAAGTCTTTTGTCCTGAAGGCAGCTGGTGGCACAAAGGTGTAGGCTGATGGCAGAGGAGTCACTGATTTGGTTGATGATCCACCCTGATGAATCACTAATACTCCACGATCAGTTCCTCCATGTGTGTGTGATGGATGCTGCATAAGTGAGATTCCAGTGTCATTGAAATAATCTTTGGCTGTTGCAGTACTTGGATTGTGATCAATGTTGTCCACTGCTGCTGTTGTGAAAAGTCCATTCCGCAACTTGGGTGGGCACACTACATCTTCCACCTTAAAGCGCTGGCATACACTGTTTGCAATTTCTGATGAGACTTGCAACAGCCTGACATAAGAAACACACAATCCCAGATTGAACAGTGTGTCAATGAGCCCTCTGCTTCTTGTAACTGCATGTATCTTAAGGGACAGATAGAGTGGGAGTGGAGTTTCTTGGCTGCGGCAGTGACATGCTGAGCTTGGTGAATCCACATGCCGTGCATTCTTCACACTGTTAAAAAACATAAATTGTGAGATTGCTAAGGCAGGTTGTGTAGTGGTTGTATGGAACATCTGAGTCTGATGCTTGATGTTTGCCCCAGCAAGTATCATGTTGACTAGAGCCAAAAGGGATGCTGGCACAGCCGCCTGCTGCAGTTAGCCTGGAATGCCCCATCAAAGGAGAATTTTGAGTCAAAGATCTCTTTGCGCACAACCTGTGCTGCCCGCATTAGGTGCATAGCATCGCTGTCATGATGGGAGGCCATCATGAGTGCTGGTCCAATGTCTTTCTCAAAACTAAGAAGTATGTCTCTTCCATGTGAATGTGGTCTCAGATCAGGAAGTGCAGAAAGCAGTCGGTTTTTCAGTCTGGTAGTGTGAAACCGTGCTTCTACAGTAAGACCAAGCTGCTTCAGCCTTTCCGTGTAAAGCTCAGTAATGTCTATCATTTTAAACACAGGAGCACTATCCTCATCACTACTCATGTCTTCCAAAAATGCCACTAACCCAGCAAAGGCTATGCCATGCAGGCAGGAATGCTCTTCATCATTGGTTTTGGTTGAAGCCTGTCTAGCTCTGTTGTACAGTGAACGCAAGCAGTGTTGATGGTACTTGGCCTCAATAGCAATCATGTCTCCTGCTGCAAGCTTGGCCAGCAGAGCAGTGTCTTCAAGTTTAAGGGCACACTTGCGCACATTTGTGTCAACGTTGTAAGTTGATGCATTATGTAGGTCTGGAGAACCAGCAGGCTCATTACAGAAAAAACAAGTATTCTCAATGGACTGTGGTTGGCTTAGTGTTGCCACCCGTCCCGTTTTTCCCAGAATTGTTCTCTTTTCTCACCAGCTATCCCGGGAAAAAAATAATCTCTCCCGGGACACAATTTGTCCCGTTTTTGGGGGGAAAATGCAAACACCTCATTTGATTACTTTCGTTCTGTAGTCTAATACGGTTCCTGTGCTTCTATGGTTCTTAAAATTGTCCCAGTTTTCTTCCCGTCTATGCGTACGTGACCGTGACGCCCCATTCTTGCGCTTCTCAGACAGAGCGGGAACACAATTTCAAACATAAACATATTAAAGTGGAGGAAAGTCACTCAGTGTGAGTGGAGTCGAGCTCTGCGTCTTCATTTGCAATGGGAGGAGAGACTGACGAGGAAGGAAATGGAGCAAATAAAACATGCAAGCCACCAGTACGAAAAAAAACGGTATACGGTAAACGGTAATCTGATTTACACGCAGACCATTTTTTTCTATAATATCCACAATTTGCTCATAGACAGCACGGCTAGTTTCATGGGGGTCTTCATAAAATTCCAATAGCCCATATTGATTTATTGATTAATTTATTATTATTTTTATTGGATATCCATTTGCAGCAGCACAGTAGCATAGCTATTCTTCCTGCAGTCCATAAATACAGTTATATTAACCATACATTCCGAGTCTCGTACAAACATAAACACATACTAATCTAATCACATACGTATAATCAAACACACACACAAACACCAAAACAAAAAAGAAATACAAAAATATAAATGTTGAAATAATAGCAATGTTGGAAGTTTGTGATCAAGTCTCATGTGATGTCTCTCTCTGTGTTCTATTCTAGTGTGTTGACATGGCTGCTGGACTGAAATTATCTGCTGGTGTACATCCATCCTGGTGACCCCTGAACGAATACATTTATTAACATGACTTTGTTTCGGTCTCCTTTGTCCGAATTGTATGTTCATTGGTCAGTCTGAACTGGTAATAATGGCAGAGCCCTCCGCCCCAAACATTTGATCGAGTGTCCCTTTTTTTCCCAAATCCAAGGTGGCAACCCTAGGTTGGCTGTGAGCAGATCTTGTATGCACGATCAAGATACTTTCTTGTTTTTGTGTCAAAAATTCTCGTTGACTTTGCTCTTCAAACGCCTTCTTATTTACTTTTAGCCGACATTTCTTGTGCCACTCAGCCCTGTGTGCCTTCAGAGTTGATTCTATGCCATCGCCGTCATTTAATCTATTCAGATTGAGGTCCATGGGCATGTGCTGAAGGGTGTGGAACCGGAGAAGGTCGTCTGCCAGGGATGCATAGCCACAATTATTGGGCTGTTTTGTCGATCTGAGAGGACATTGTAAATGTTCATCAGTTTCTGTTTGGCAGAGGACACACATGTGCCAGTTGGTGCTGGGGGTTGCCTTTGAGTGTTTGGCTAAAGAGGGTTGGGTAGAGTCCATTAGGATGTGACACTTCATTATTGCGATATCAGCGCTGAAAACAAAAAACAACTGTCATTGTACATTGTCATAAGAAGCAGGGGAGAGCATTTAAAAGAAAACTCATGATTTAGCAATATCATTTTTAGACCTCCATGACAGGTTTAGTTCACTAGCTGGCTAACTAGCCTACTATGTCAGTTAACCCTTAATCTCATACACTGTATTACATTTTTGAATATTTTTTACTTTAATTGAACGGTATGAATGTATTAAATAAATATTTTGAATCCAAACTTATGACTCAAATGCATTTTTTTTGGATAACTTACCACAGGAGGAGGATTTGAACAGTTGGGTTTTCGGATGGGGGCGGTTGACGTTTGGGTCTCAGGGTTTGTTACTATGACAACTAGACTAACAACAACTGAAAAGGAGATCATTGATAACGTGGGCTTGCCTTGTGACCTCGATAACTCAAAAGGTTTTAATGGGAAATATGTCTAATTTTCTGTGAATATTCATGACAGGTACAGGACCAACCACGTGGATTTTGGTAACCCTAAGAGATTTGATGTAGCGCCACCACCTGGCAAAAGTTTGCATTTATGGACAACCTTACCTTGCCTTAAATGTTTTATAACATTGCATGGTTCCAAAATTATGAGAGTTTGAACATTATACCCAGCGGAATGTCGGCTATCTTGGATTTGGCATCTCACGGCCGTCACAGGCAAAATCGGACTTCCCTCCACATCTTAAAATACACCTTATGCCATGTATATGAAGGTATTATTGTAGCAAAAGTCTTTAGCACCTGTAACTGCAGAATTTGAATGCGTGCACTAAAGTCACAGTAAATTTGAAGTCGTATATATTTAATTTGCACCTACTCTAAAGTCACAAATGTGTAACAATGCATTTGTAGTCGTAAATATTTTTTATACCATTGTAAACACAAAATAGGGTCTACGAGTACGCACATCTGTGATACAGGTGCACAAATCCTTTTGCTACAATTATTGCAGCGCAGTTGGTGCAAAACACATTCGCACACCCGTATTTCATAATTTCAAAAACATGCCCAAAAGGTGTGCATTCGTAAACCCAAATTTGAACTAATGCATCAGAAGTTGCACATCTGTGAAAAATGTCCTCACAAATAAAATGATAAAGAACGCTATGTTAATTCAGCATTTTAATGAGGGAGCACAAATCCATTTTACAACTGCTCAAATTTTTTTCTTGCAACACGTCTAGGTGGTAAATGTGTAGCAAAAGTATTCGTATCCGTAGATGCCAATGTCCGCGGGCGGGACAAAAAAAATCCGCCCATAATTTCCTAATCCAATGAAGATCGCCGGCAGGGATGCATTTCTCAAATTACACTGGGACCCACCGTGTGCCAGCCATGGAGCTATAAAGATCGCAGCATACTCTCGCAGGTATCCTACATTATGTTAAACGAAATGACTTAGTTCAAATGAATTCCCCCCAAAGTATTGCATTAAGATTCCTGAACTTATGTTATGGCAACCATTAAAATACATTGAAGGACTTTTGCTGCATGTTAATGAAATACTCAGGGGGGAATTCACTTAAACTAAGTCATTTAATTTAACATAATGTAGGATACCCACTTCCGTTCAGTAGGACGCCCCCTTCACTTCTCCAAAAAGAAACGTATCCCGCGCAAAGAGTATGCTGCGATCTTTATAGCTCCATGGCTGGAACGCGCCCAGTGTAATTTGAGAAATGCATCCCTGCCAGCGATTTTCATTGGATTAGGAAATTATGGGCGGAACTATTTTGTCCCGCCCACGGACGCTCTGGTATCTACGGATACGAATACTTTTGCTACACATTTACCACCTAGACGTGTTGCAAAACTACCTGCAAAAGAACCCACAGCTGAGACTTGCAGGAGCAGATTCGAGCAGTTGTGCAATGGATTTGTGCTCGCTCATTAAAATGCTGAATTAACATAGCGTTCTTTATCATTTTATTTGTGAGGATATTTTTCACAGATGTGCAACTTCTGAAGCATTAGTTCAAATGTGGGTTTACGAATGCACACCTTTTGGGCATGTTCTCAGATTATGAAACACGGGTGTGCGAATGTGTTTTGCACCAACTGCGCTGCAATAATTGTAGCAAAAGGATTTGTGCACCTGTCACACAGATTTGCGTACTCGTAGACCCTATTTTGTGTTTACAATGGTATAAAAAATATTTACGACTATAAATGTACTGTTACACATTTGTGACTTTAGAGAACACATGCAAATTAAATATATACGACTTCAAATTTACTGTGACTTTAGTGTACGCATTCAAATTCTGCAGTTAAAGGTGCTAAAGACTCAGGCCCGGTTCTACGGGGGTGCATAAGCATGCATTGCACCCCCCAAAAAAATGTTTGCACCCTCAATTAAAAAAAAAGAAAAAAAAAACTTTTGACAATTTCCATTAAATACCGTTGAGATATGAGCATCCAACATCACTCTGACCGCTCAGTGGTGATCTATTTTTGTTGCGGGAAGCAATTTCATTCGTTTATATGATTAAAAAGACAAACAAATCACAATCTATTGTCAATTATTATTATTAACAGTACATTTTACTAGTATAACCGTTGTATAAAAGCAATATCACACTCGAGGTCGCAATGTTGTCGGTTGTCGCTCTATATCAGCGTCTGCTGTGATTTGGCCGACGGCTGGCATCGTGTGTCATGCCGGCGTCGTGTGCAAAATGCACGCACCCATATAGTATATCTATGGTGCGCACGGTAGTGACGTTGAACTTCTTCGGCAGCAAGTTATATATCTGTTGGATATCCAATACATGTATTAAATGTATTATGTTCATAAGAACCCATATTTATTTTTATTGTATTTATTTACAATCGTGTTAACTTTAAGAGTATTATACTGATTACTTTTGTTCAAAGTTCAAAGTCTGAAAGTGTTCTTTCCTTGTTCAGCTAAAATCTGTTTTATTTTTAAGTGGCAATGTACAATTATTTGTTACGTCTAATATCCTGCCACAATTTATAAAAAAGAAACGTTATTTTTGAATTGCAGTTACATGTTTTTTTTTTTAGTGTAGAATTCTGTTCTTTTTTACACCTCACACATCACACATATCAAAAACCTATCTCATATTCAAGCTATCTAAGATATCAATAAGCTAATGTTGCAGCTGAAATGTTCCAACATGTCAGTAGAACTACGCAGAAGTGCTTGTCTATGGTAGGAAAGGCCTGTGTGTAAAAAAGCGAAGTCTGAACTGAAGCTGGGTAGCTGGTTTTAGTAGGCCTATAGTACTGGTGCACCCCCTGTAATCTCAGATGCACCCCAAGGCATTCTGTTCTGGAACCGGGCCTGTAAAGACAAGACTTTTGCTACAATAATACCTTCATAGGAGAGAGACACACATACACCCATACACACCGCACACACACAACCGCCCACACACACACAGGTAATTTGGTGACACACAAAGATGTGATCCACTGTGAGACTGGGGTATTATTGCAGAGAGGGAGAGCTGATCCATCACAGTGCAGCAGGAAGACCTGTCCTCCCCCGTCTCCTGGGAGGCGCTGAGAGGGTGCCTATGCATGTTTAGACAAAGACTTATTAATACACAAACACAGACACCAAAGTATGTTTGTGTCTGTGAGTGTGTGTCTGTAAGTGTGTGTGTGTGTGTGTGTGTGTTTGTGTCTGTGTGTGTCTGTATCTGTGTGTCTGTGTTTGTGTGTGTATCCTGAGATATGGGGTACATCTATATGTCTCATATGGACATGTAAGGAGGCCGACATAAGAGCCTGCCAGGCAGGCGAGTGAAGGATCCGCTCTCTCTGTCCTCTGTTCCTCTGGGGAGGAGAGTTAGCAACCCGGTCGGAGGGGATGAACACAGCAGCGTCTCACACATTCTGCGTCGTATCGCATCAGATCCAACAGACCACTGACGCTGCTTTGAATGAGCGTAGGAGGCTGGCCTGCGTCGGAAAGCAGTGGATGTGAGTAAAGCCACAAGCGGTTCGCAGTGTGGATCAGAGAATAGCGGCCACCGAAGAGGGTCTGGACCAGGGAGAGAATCCAACCCTTTACCTCAGATAACATGTGCTGTAGCGGAGCGAGGAGTGAAGGATGTATGGTGGCTTTAGCTCGACATTCAGGATGATGTCCTTTGCGGAGCCGTCCTTCACTTGGGCAGTGCAGTGGACGACAAATCACTTTGGAAGAAAGCTTCTAAGAAAAGGATGACACATGGGGAAACCCCCCAGCCCTTCTCAGGGGTGTTCCCCTGGGCAGAGTGACGTCCTACGTAGTGGTCTTCACGGACGCCTCGTTGACGGGTTGGGGAGGAACATGCCTCTCTCACTCGGTGGGAGGCGAGTGGCGCACGCCCCCTACAGTCCACATAAATGTGCTGGAACTCGTCGCTGTGAGGAAAGTGCTGTTGCATTTCTTTCACCTGGTACGTGGCCGCCACATTCTGATCAGGACAGAGAGCGTGTCGGCGGCGGCGTACATAAACAAACAGGGGGGAGTGCGCTCCTCTACTCTCCACCAAAAGGCGGTCGAGCTCTGGCTTTGGGGCTCATCAGTATCTCCCCCCCCCCCCCCCCATTTCCCCCCCAGTCAAACAATTTTCAATTGTTCTCCCCCCCGGTAAACAACTGGTCTTCCACCCTGGTCAACAATTCTGCGCAGGGGGAATTCGGGGGGGCCCATCAGTACCTCTTTTATACAGGGCCCAGAATTTGGTGCTACGGCCCTGGGTGCACACACTGACACACGCCTTTCAACTGCTTCCGACAACTTTTAATGTGTAGACAAAATATCACCGGACGCAGCTCCACCCACACACACAGACGCGCGCGCGCGCGCAGCACCGCACAACTAATTCCGCCGCTAATAACGACTGGTGGCGCGAACTCTGGAGAGTCAAGGTTGACACTCGCCTGACAGATTGAAGTCTTTAGAGACTTACGCTTCACACGCACACGCACTCTCACACAAACAGACAGACAGGCAGGCAGACAGACACACACACACACACACACACCACTCCATCGCTGTCAACGCCAATCGGTGATCCGGTAAAAGAATTAAAAAATAGTAACGCACAGTGACTTTGATGAGTATCTTTAATCTGATTACTGCTTTGGAAATAGTAACGCGTTAGATTACTCGTTACTGAAAAAAGTGGTCAGAGGCCTAGTAACGCGTTACTAAGTAAAGCGTTACTGGCATCACTGATCGTAACTCAATAATTTATCAAATGTTTAAATTCGTTCAAATCATTTAACACATCTACACACTTGTATCTTCAATAATATCCAAACGGAATTTCGATATCATTTAAACTTTATTCAGAATCACAGTTTTAGTTCATACTGGCTTTGTTTTCAGTTGGTCTCATGGATTTACGTTGACGCTGGAGAGTGAGGACGTTCCGCAGTGTTGTCAGATTGGGCAGGTGTTCCCGCCAGATTTGGCTACATTTGGAGGGCGTTCAGGCAGTGTTGCCAGATTGGGCTGTTTTCCTTGAGGCACCTGGCTGCAGACCTCCACTGTGAGGTCGCTTCCGGTGCAGGCTTCACTGTCAGTACCATGGACATATTATAGAATGGACAGCGGATTCAAAAATGGCGCCCATTCATTCCTATGAAAACTGCTCAATGTCGCAGGGCAACATCAAGGAGAGATTTGCTTCCACATCATGGGAGCCTAGCCACGCCCTAGTTCATGACGTACAGGATGCAGAAATATTCATTGTTTTCTAGCATTGTTAGCATTGTAGCATCATAGGCGAGAGGTCTGAACGATCGCAGACGCCTTGTTTACCGACAATGGAAGTATAAGTTACTAATCCCCTGATGATTCTCTATATAGCAATTATTATTTTAGATTAGTTTGCCCCTTTTTGACTTTATAAGAAAAGCACCTTGTATCTACCTTTTTGAATGTTAAAACAAATCATAATTACCACTCGTTTTTTAATATATTTCTGTTTCTGAAACGAGAATGAAATGCCCAATATACTCACTGACCCATCAGATGGTGTACCCAGGGAAGACAACAACAGGAGTATGATGGAACGGGATCAGACATGGACAAGGATTTTTTTTATTTAAACATTCAGAGGAAATCAGGCCTACTGTAGGCCTATGTAAATAAGATTAAAGATTTCTAGGTTATTATAAATGATAACTGTAAATGGCAGGTGTACATTGCTTTTGATGGAGCCATAATGTTATGTTAATACAATTAATAATAAAATGCATTTTAGTGATGGACCCCTTTCAGGCCACTTAAGCACACCTTACTTGTATAATTAATAAAAGATTAAAAACACTTGGGTGGAGCGTGTTTGTCACTTTTGTGAAAGAGCTGGAGTAACTGAATAAGATGCAGCTGGGCAGGGCGCTGAGAG
Source organism: Gadus morhua (assembly GCF_902167405.1). Lineage (NCBI taxonomy): Eukaryota > Metazoa > Chordata > Actinopteri > Gadiformes > Gadidae > Gadus > Gadus morhua. The sequence goes on from NC_044058.1 coordinate 758,455, forward strand.
GTGATGCATGAGGCATGATGGTGGCACAGCAGACAAGTAGAGGAGCATGATGGACTGGGATCTGATGAGGAAAAAAAAAATATTTTTTAACTTATGATAAAATATACTCAGAAGTTTCCAGTTTCTACAAACAGAAGAAAAGGGGTTTAATTAAGGCTTTGTATCATTAATAAGATAGACTGCGACAAACAATCACTAACAAACCAAAAATATGAAAGGCCTGTCTTAGTTTAAAGCCCACTCACCACGTCAAGGTGCAAGCCAAGAGTGGGGACATAGAACAAATACTCACATCACAAACTCAGACAGTCACAACATGAAAAAAAACATATAAATACATGAAACATGCATATAGACCAACATCACAAACTCAGACAGTCACAACATGTAAAAAAATATTTAAATGCATGAAACATTTACATAAATACGAGACCATAAGATTTTTGGGTTTCTCTTGTTTTATCTTAAAAACTAAATACACATAACATTAAGAAAAGAAGGGAAGAAAATAAAAGCAATAATAGATAAAGCTAAACTCAGTTAGTGATGGGCATACATTTAAATGTACAAATATTACAGAGGTCACTGATCGGATGTGCTGTTCAAAAAGAAATGCACCATTAAACTATGCTTTGTGCTCCGTTATGCAAGCTCCAAGTCTACAATTGAACAATGTCTTTTTTGCAGTTTTGAGTGCTTTCTGCCAAATTGTGCTCCGTCATGCAAGCTCCAAGTGCCACACTGCTTAAGAAACAGATTCCTTCCAACTAACTTACGAAAAATGCAATCAATAACTTATGTACAAATAAATGGTTACATTTCAACCAGCAACGTAGTTGGAGTGGCCTACAAACATAAATAATTGTAATAAGCCAACATTGTTAACTGTTGTATAGCTAAACAAGCAAATGAAAAATTAAATACAAACGCTACTGAAATGTTAATTAGACTAATAGCAATAATATAAAATGATACCGTAATGCACCTGGATCTTTTGAATAAATGGATAAATATATGGTGAATCACAACGATCGCAAGCAGAGGACCGTGAGAGTTATTGAGCAGCAGCTGAACCAGTCTAAAATCGGACACGTTTAACCGGCACTGAACTAGGCCCTCTCGGTGCCAGGTCGAAACAACATTTGTTTTACTAAGACTCCTTTCAGACTGCACACCCCTCTTTCTCCATTAAAAAAATAATTAGAGAAACGGCTAATAAACGCTGAGGTGGCGTTTTGAAAAGAAAAAACTTAATTTTTTAGGACGATGGCATGAAGATAATTATGAGCCTTTGATTGATGTCCAGACATCTTTTGCGGAGGCACATTCCTGTTCCCCACTTGTAGTGGAGTGAACGGAGATATCTACTTCTGGGCTCTATAAAATCGACCCGTCCACAGCCCGCTTAAACCAGCTGCAATACAGGCTTGGCCGCTGAGCACTGGTGGATTGCGGAAGTAAGGGTCCATCTGCAGGCTTGGGCGTTTCTGTCATGACACAAGAACGCCCTTTAGGCGTTCCTGGTAGCGTTTCATCGACCAATCAA